>NC_044592.1:3403953-3694440 GCF_901933205.1 Camarhynchus parvulus
CCATCAGGAATCGGGGTGGTTACTTGTGTTTCCTAGGGAAAAGCCTGGAGTTTTTGTTTGGGCGCCTCTGGCCTGCTGTATCCTGAAAATCCGCGATATGCAGGATGCTTCCCAGACCCAAGCTGGCACCAATGCCAACTCGGGCTGGTTTGATAGTGCCAACGGAGTCCTACAATCTGCCATCAGGAACCGGGGCTGGTGTCTTTTGTTTCCCAGGGGAAGGACTGGTGTTTATTTATGGGGGCTTGTGGCCCGGAGTGGCCAGCTGGCTCCTGAAAATCCGCGATCTACGCAGGATGCCTCCCAGACCCAAGCTGGCACCAGTGCCAACTCGGGCTGGTTTGATAGTGCCAACGGAGTCCTACAATCTGCCATCAGGAACCGGGGCTGGTGACTTTTCTTTTAGAGGAAAGGGCCGTTGTTTTTGTTTGGGGCCTGTGGCTGCTGTGCCGGGCTGGCTCCTGAAAATCCGCGACGCGGATGCCTCCCAGACCAAGCTGGCACCAGTGCCAACTCGGGCTGGTTTGATAGTGCCAACGGAGTCCCACAATCTGCCATCAAGGACCGGGGCTGGTGACTTTTGTTTCAGAGGGAAAGGCCCGTTGTTTATGTTTGGGGCCTGTGCCCGCGGCTGGCTGGCCCCAGCTGGCTTTGATAGTGCCAACGGCAGCCCAAATCTGCCATCAAGGACCGGGGCTGGTGACTTTTGTTTCAGAGGGAAAGGCCCGTTGTTTATGTTTGGGGCCGTGGGACTGGCTCCTGAAAATCAGTAAATGCAACCCCAGACCCAAGCTGGCACCAGTGCCAACTCGGGCTGGTTTGATAGTGCCAACGGAGTCCCACAATCTGCCATCAAGGAGCGGGGCTGGTGACTTTTGTTTCAGAGGGAAAGGCCCGTTGTTTATGTTTGGGGGCCATAGCCCGGAGTGGCCGGCTGGCTCCTGAAAATCCGCGATACGCAGGATGCCTCCCAGACCCAAGCTGGCACCAGTGCCAACTCGGGCTGGTTTGATAGTGCCAACGGAGTCCCACAATCTGCCATCAAGGAGCGGGGCTGGTGACTTTTGTTTCAGAGGGAAAGGCCCGTTGTTTATGTTTGGGGGCCATAGGCCCGGAGTGGCCGGGCTGGCTCCTGAAAATCCGCGATACGCAGGATGCCTCCCAGACCCAAGCTGGCACCAGTGCCAACTCGGGCTGGTTTGATAGTGCCAACGGAGTCCCACAATCTGCCATCAAGGAGCGGGGCTGGTGACTTTTGTTTCAGAGGGAAAGGCCCGTTGTTTATGTTTGGGGCCATAGGCCCGGGTGGCCGGCTTGGCTCCTGAAAATCCGCGATACGCAGGATGCCTCCCAGACCCAAGCTGGCACCAGTGCCAACTCGGGCTGGTTTGATAGTGCCAACGGAGTCCCACAATCTGCCATCAAGGAGCGGGGCTGGTGACTTTTGTTTCAGAGGGAAAGGCCCGTTGTTTATGTTTGGGGCCATGTGCCCGGAGTGGCCGGCTGGCTCCTGAAAATCCGCGATACGCAGGATGCCTCCCAGACCCAAGCTGGCACCAGTGCCAACTCGGGCTGGTTTGATAGTGCCAACGGAGTCCCACAATCTGCCATCAAGGACCGGGGCTGGTGACTTTTGTTTCAGAGGGAAAGGCCCGTTGTTTATGTTTGGGGGCCATGTGCCCGGAGTGCTGGCTGGCTCCTGAAAATCCGCGATACGCAGGATGCCTCCCAGACCCAAGCTGGCACCAGTGCCAACTCGGGCTGGTTTGATAGTGCCAACGGAGTCCCACAATCTGCCATCAAGGAGCGGGGCTGGTGACTTTTGTTTCAGAGGAAAGGCCCGTTGTTTATGTTTGGGGGCCTGTGCCCGGAGTGGCCGGCTTGGCTCCTGAAAATCCGCGATACGCAGGATGCCTCCCAGACCCAAGCTGGCACCAGTGCCAACTCGGGCTGGTTTGATAGTGCCAACGGAGTCCCACAATCTGCCATCAAGGAGCGGGGCTGGTGACTTTTGTTTCAGAGGGAAAGGCCCGTTGTTTATGTTTGGGGGCCTGTGCCTCGGAGTGGCCGGCTGGCTCCTGAAAATCCGCGATACGCAGGATGCCTCCCAGACCCAAGCTGGCACCAGTGCCAACTCGGGCTGGTTTGATAGTGCCAACGGAGTCCCACAATCTGCCATCAAGGAGCGGGGCTGGTGACTTTTGTTTCAGAGGGAAAGGCCCGTTGTTTATGTTTGGGGCCTGGGCCGGAGTGGCCGGCTGGCTCCTGAAAATCCGCGATACGCAGGATGCCTCCCAGACCCAAGCTGGCACCAGTGCCAACTCGGGCTGGTTTGATAGTGCCAACGGAGTCCCACAATCTGCCATCAAGGACCGGGGCTGGTGACTTTTGTTTCAGAGGGAAAGGCCCGTTGTTTGTGTTTGGGGGGCATAGGCCCGGAGTGGCCAGCTGGCTCCTGAAAATCCGCGATACGCAGGATGCCTCCCAGACCCAAGCTGGCACCAGTGCCAACTTGGGCTGGTTTGATAGTGCCAACGGAGTCCCACAATCTGCCATCAAGGAGCGGGGCTGGTGACTTTTGTTTCAGAGGGAAAGGCCCGTTGTTTATGTTTGGGGCCTGTGGCCCGGAGTGGCCGGCTGGCTCCTGAAAATCCGCGATACGCAGGATGCCTCCCAGACCCAAGCTGGCACCAGTGCCAACTCGGGCTGGTTTGATAGTGCCAACGGAGTCCCACAATCTGCCATCAGGAATCGGGGCTGGTTACTTGTGTTTCCTAGGGAAAAGCCTGGAGTTTTTGTTTGGGCGCCTCTGGCCTGCTGTATCCTGAAAATCCGCGATATGCAGGATGCTTCCCAGACCCAAGCTGGCACCAATGCCAACTCGGGCTGGTTTGATAGTGCCAACGGAGTCCTACAATCTGCCATCAGGAACCGGGGCTGGTGTCTTTTGTTTCCCAGGGGAAGGACTGGTGTTTATTTATGGGGGCTTGTGGCCCGGAGTGGCCAGCTGGCTCCTGAAAATCCGCGATACGCAGGATGCCTCCCAGACCCAAGCTGGCACCAGTGCCAACTCGGGCTGGTTTGATAGTGCCAACGGAGTCCTACAATCTGCCATCAGGAACCGGGGCAGGTGAGTTTTCTTTTAGACGGAAAGGGTCGTTGTTTTTGTTTGGGCGCCTGTGGCCTGGATTGGCCGGCTGGCTCCTGAAAATCCGCGATACGCAGGATGCCTCCCAGACCCAAGCTGGCACCAGTGCCAACTCGGGCTGGTTTGATAGTGCCAACGGAGTCCCACAATCTGCCATCAGGGACCGGGGCTAGTGACTTTTTTTTTTTTTAAAAGGGGGGGGGTTTTTTTTTTTTTTTGCCTCTGTCGGCCGGAGTGGCTGGCTGGCTCCTGAAGATCCGCGATAGGCTGGATGCTTCCCAGATGCAAGCTGGCATCTGTGCCAACTCGGGCTGGTTTGATAGTGCGAACGGAGTCGTACAATCTGCCATCAGGAACCGGGGATGGTGAGTTTTCATTGGCAGGAAAACGGCCCGTTGTTTTTGTTTGTGGGCAGTGGCCCGGAATGGCCGGCTGGCTCCTGAAATTTGGCAATAGGCAGGATGCTTGCCAGACGCGAGCTGTCAGCAGCGTCAAGTCAGGCTGGTTTGAGAGTGTCAAGTGTCTCCTGCAATCTGGTATCAGGTGCCATGCCTGGTTTGTTTTGTTTGCCAGAGAAAATTCCGAAGTTTTTTTGGCATCCTCTGTGCTGGAATCGCCATCTGGCTGCGGAAATTCTGTGTTACGCAGGATGTTTCCCAAATGGAAGCTGGCACCAGTGGCCAATCTGGGTTGTTTTACAGTCCCATGTTGCTTCTGTAATCTTTCATGAAGTTCAGGGCCTGATGTGTTTTCTTTGTCCGGGCAAAGTGCCGGCGTTGCTCTTTCCGGGCCAGTGGCCGGCAGTGGTCGGCTCGCTCCCAATATTCCTCTATACCCTTTCGATAGTCCCTCTTTGCTGAAAAAATTTCCTCCTCACCTATTCTCTCAGCTCTCACCCACTTCAAGTTTCATTTTTATGGTTATATCCACAGAATTCTTTGGGGCCATATGATGAAGGGACGTGAAATAAGATTTTGCGGTTCTTTAGTATTGAATGTCTCTGATTCCTAACCCCTCTGCGGATTGCGTTATTTAGATGCTGGGTCTTATCTAATTCTCCATTAGAGGGATAGGGAGGGAATTCAGAGGGGTTTTCGAATATGGGGGAAATATGGATTACCAGGAAAAGGCTGATCCAAATCCCAGCTCAGTGGGCATCCAGAGGATCCAGCATCAAACCAGACCCCAGAGATTTATTTGGGGGATGTTGGGTTTCATTTTGCTGACAGCAGGCCCTGCCTCAGAGCAGGGGCTATGCAGGGAGGGCAGGGAAAGGAAAGGCAGAGGGAGCAGCAGGAGATTTAGGTTTTGTGGTGTTCATGGGGTTTATTTTGCTTATTTCTGTTTACAGCTCACAGGGTTTCAGCCTCTTCCATTTCAGGATGTTTTCGGAGTTTGGACTCCCCACTCAGACGCACAGGGAAGGAAGTGACACTCCTTGTTTGGAGAAAACATGAAACCTCTCCCCTCCTGCACCAGAAGGGAGTTCATCCCAGCCTGCTCCTGTTCAAAGAGCAGCAGCCATTCTTTATTCTTTATTCTTTATTGTGCTGCCTCACCTTTATCACTTCAACTGAGCTGTGCAGTGAGTGATCAGAGGAATTCTGACTCAGAGGGCCCCAGAGTGAACCTGGAGCTCTGCTGCTTTCCCAGGGAATGCTCAGCTGAGGCTGGCAGCAGCTGTGATGAGAGATTCCTGTTTACAGCAGCAGCCTATCACCTGCTCTTATTTAATGGCACCTGTTCCACCCCACTCTGGGAGTCTGCCACAGCAGGGACTATAAATCACTGCCACAGCAGCTCCTCAGCACCTGCAGCCTCTCTGTGACCCAGAAATCCCCCTGACATCCTTTGCCACGGCTCTTTTTAATCTCTTCCCTTTCTTCCCTCTCTGCCCCTCTTTGCTCTGAAGCACCCGGCAGTTCCAGCAGGGGGGAAGGAGCAGCAGGAAGCAGAAATAATCAGGGGAAAGCTGGAGGGGAGAATTCAGACTCTGGACCCAGAGTTCTGCTCCTCTCAGTGCTTGGCAGTGGGGCACTGACAGTGAACTCCTTCAGGAGAGCAGAGGGCTGGTCCTGGGGATCAGCTGATCCCAGATTGCTTTGCAGACACCTCAGTGCTCTGAATCACCTCCAGGTTGTGGAGTCACCTCAGCTTTTTGAGGCAACTCGATGAACATGGACAGGGGGACCTTGTGAGGTCCCTTTGCAGGGTCCCAGGAATTCCCACAGTGGCAAAGGGACAGTAAGAACTTGCTCAGTATTGTGTTTGTGGGGTGCCCAGACGAAGGAAGGAATGATGAATCTGACTCCATGTTCTCAGAACGCTAATTTATTATTTTGTGATCTATATTATATTAAAGAATAGAGAAAGGATATTTACAGAAGGCTAAAAAATAATAATAAAAACTCGTGACTCTCTCCAGAGTCTTGACACAGCTTGGCACTGATTGGCCAATGAGTAAAAACAACTCACAGCAGAAACCAATGAAACAATCTCCAAACACATTCCACATGTGAGCACAACACAGGAGAAGCAAATGCGATAAAAATTGTTGTCCTATTTCTCTGAGGCTTCTTAGTTTCCCCGGACAAAATCCTGGGTGAAGGGATTTTTCAGAAAACATGAATGCCACAGCTCAGAGCCTTTGGATTTCACCAGCAGGCTGCTCCTGGGGATCAGCAGATCCCAGATTGCTCTGCAGACACCTCAGTGTTCTGAATGACCTCCAGGATGTGGAGTCACCTCAGCTTTTTGGGGTAACTGGATGTGAATGTGGGCAGGGGGACCTTGTGAGGTCCCTTTGCAGGATCCCAGGGAGAGGAACAGTGGATTTGTCTTTCCAAACAAGCTGTGGGTCTGCTGGGAGATAAAACCAGCACTGGGAGAGAAAAGAAACAATGGGGATGGTTCCACTGATTGGTGAATGGGAAAAGAGATTTGATTTTACAAATAAACTTTAGGTTTGATGATAAATTAAATTAGACATTGAAAGATGAAAGAGACAATGGGGAAGAAAAACCCCTAAATTCTGTAAGAATTAAAATGAAAAGGAAGGGTTATACATTAGAGGGGAATCTTTGGGATCAGATGTTCTGGGAAGTCTGCACCTCTCAAGTACCTCAGAAATGGGGAAAGAGAGAAGGGAAATGTGGCTGGAAATTGGGATAAAAAGGGAGGCTGCATCCTCCAAAAACTTGGAGAGACCCCAGGGAATGCCCCATGGCCTCTGCCTTGATTGGAATAAAGACAGACAGGACTTCTCTGTCTCCTTTTTGGACATAAACCTCTGGTGTTTGTGGATTAATTTTCTAACACCAGGAATTCCAACAGTGACAAAGGGACAGTAGGAACTCACTCAGAGCCTTTGCATTTCACAGCCTCTCACCAAACTGCAAATTCTCCTGGAAAAGGAATCACTTAACTGATTTGTGTAATAATAATTTCCCCTCACGCCTCCTCATTGGCTCACTGGACACTGACCAGAGCACAGAGATCTGCTGCTGCTTTTCCTTATTTCATTACTCATTTTGCTTTTTGCTCAGTTACATTTATTTGATTTAGACAGTAACATCTCTGTCAAGTGCAGTTTAATTGGTATCTAAGGCCTAGTCTGCATTTACATTTTACTGGAATAATAATGGTGCTAAGGGGGAGGATATTTTTTAGAAAAGACTTATGCTGCTCTGAACTCCTTGGTGGCTGCAATGAGGTTGGAATAAAAGTGATTTACTCTTCTTTCCCTTCTCCGTGGTAATAGCAATCTAATTATAAAGTATGTTTATGCTGACACAATCATATCCACAATCGGGGTTTATTCTTTCATTCTTCTTTTGTCTTCATGTAAATTCTGCCGGAGGAAAATGCCACATGCACACACAGACAGCACCAGCAGGATCATCAGAGTCCCCAGAACCCATTTGGGTGAATTCATCAGTGGATAATTCTGTCCCGGAGGCTTTAATCTCCAGGAGATCGTTTGTGGGGACTGTAACTGCTCCATCTGCATTACAGCAGTAATAAAAGACTCCCACAGCGCTGAAAAAACCCATTTACGGGACTTCCTTTTAGGAAATGGGATCAGCAGCAGTGAGGGGCTAAACTGCTTTTACTTACAGTGGGCACCAGATTCCTTTAACCCTTACAGCTCTGCATGCAGCCAATCAATAAAACTAACTAAATGAAATAATAAATAAATAAAATAATAAAAATAAATCTAACTATATAATATAAATATAATTAATAAAACAAAACAAATAAAATAAATCTAATTCTATAATATAAATATAATAAATAAAATAAATCCAATTCTATAATATAAATATAATAAAACAAAAATATTATATAATATAAATATAATAAATAAATAAAAGAAATAAAAAGCAATAAAATAAAATAATAAGAGAATCCAAGAGTTTCTGCCACACAATTCCCCTGTGGAACAGGCAAACAGAACAGCTGCAAACAGCACAGCAGGGGCTGGGCTGCTGTGACTGAGAGAAAGGTAAAATGCACTTAATTCCTGGGGGGATAAAACAAATTACTGCTGTTAAAAGGACAAATAAAATGGCCCTTGTGGGAGGATCAGCTGGGGAACGCAGAATTAGGGGCAAGAGGGAACAATTGCTTTAATTGGTGCTTAGTCTTGTCTCGTTGGAGAGCCAGGGCTGCACTTTCCCGCGGGTTTGGTTTGGCTTGGCTTTGGTACTTTGTTTTTGGTGTTTGGTTTGGCTTTGGTACTTTGTATTTTCTGCTTTGTTTGTTTTGGGTGATTTGTTTGTTTTTAGTGCTCTGTTTGGTTTTAGTGCTTTGTTCGGTTTTGGTGTTTGGTTTGTTTTAATGCTTTGTTTTTGGTATTAGGTTTGTTTTTGGTGTTGGTTTTAGTGCTCTGTTTGCTTTTGGTGTTTGGTTTGGCTTCGGTACTTTGTATTTTCTGCTCTGTGGTTTTTTTGGTGATTTGTTTGTCTTTAGTGCTTTGTTTTTGGTGTTAGGTTTGTTTTTAGTGCTTTGTTTGGCTTTGGTGTTTGTTTTGGTTTTGGTGTTTCGTTTGTTTTAGTGCTTTGTTTGGTTTTGATGTTTGGTTTGGCTTCGGTACTTTGTATTTTCTGCTTTGTTTTGGGTGCTTTGTTTGGTTTTAGTGCCTTGTTTGGTTTGGCTTTGGTGTTAGGTTTGTTTTTGGTGTTTGTTTCGTTTGGTTTTGGTGTTTGGTTTTTTTAACGGTTTGTTTGTTTTTGGTGTTTGGCTTTTTTAGTGTTTTGTTTGCTTTTGGTGATTGTTTCCAGGGTCTGTTTTAACTGCTCCTGCTGCCTGTGCCCATCTGTGAGGTTGGATTCGACCCTGAGCACTCAGATAATCCTATTTTTGTTTGCTTTGATCTGATTAAGTTCCTCAGTACGAGTCGAGATTAAAACCCATGACCAACAAATGCTTGAATAAAGATAAAATGCAAATGCTGTTTTCTGCACATCAGAATCAGAGGGTTTATAACAATTCCCAATTAATGTGCAGCCAGGTATTAGTGCTGAAGAAGGGATGAAGAGCTGGGGTGACTTTTATCCTCCAGAACAAAGACAAAATAAAAGGATTCCAGTAGGAGTTGCTCGAGCTGCCCTTAGGCCATCCAGCAGGAGGAAATTCTGGGATCACAACAGGAGCATCCTCCTGGAGGCAGCCCCGCAGGACAGGAGGGGCTGGGGATGGGGAACCCTCCTGCTCCTGCTGCTGAGGGTGGTGGTGATGAACCGAGGGGGCAAATAATGACAGGAAATGACAGAAAATGACATTTCCCAGGAAATGGTGCAGTGAGAACCATCCTGGGGGTGCCTTGGTGGTCACTGGGCTGGGTCTGCCAGGGCTGAGGGCTCTTGGATGCAGAGCAGTGTGACGGTGTTCACAGGGGTCTGAGGTTGAGGGAAGAGACGAGGATCTGACTCCATGTTTCACAAGGCTTGATTTATTATTTTATGATATATATTACATTAAAACTATACTAAAAGAATAGAAGAAAGGATTTCCTCAGAAGGCTAGCTAAGAATAGAATAGGAAAGAATGATAACAAAGGGTCTGTCTTGGACTCTCTGTCCGAACCAGCTGGGCTGTGATTGGCCATTAATTAGAAACAACCACATGAAACCAATCACAGATCCACCTGTTACATTCCACAGCAGCAGATAACCATTGTTTCCATTTTGTTCCTGAGGCCTCTCAGCTTCTCAGGAGGAAAAATCCTAAGGAAAGGATTTTTCATAAAAGATGTCTGCAACAGAGCAGGGGCTGCTCTGGGAGGAGGGTGAAACTTCCAAGCAGGATTTTAATTTGGTTTCAGAGTGAAGTTGCTTTGGCTGCTGTCCCTTTGTTAAATCCTTGTTGCTGATGATGACATTTGTGGGCTGCTCCCCCAGGACTGGGTGTGCAGGGCAGAAAATGAACTGTGTGTGCTCTGGGCTGTTTGAGATGCTGCAATGGTCACTGCTCTGTTCAGGGGGACACACAATGGCAAATTTCTCACAGAATTCAAGTAATCCTGTGCATTTCTGGAATGTTCCCCCTTTTTCCAGTCACTCTAAATAGATTGTACAAGATCTAAAGAGATTGTACAAGATCTGCAGGGGCCTCACACTCCCAGGCCTGGCTTTGGGCACTGTGCAGACACAGAGAGCTGCAGCTCCCTTTGCAGTTTCAAACACCACACTCACACTTTTATCTCTGAAAACACGCCCTGAACGAGCCAGCATGGAGTTTCAGTGCAAAAGGAATAATCCAGCAGCGGGGGAAGTCCATCATTTGCAGGCTCCTGCTGCTCCCCTTGGCCTGTAATGACCCAAGGCTGTCAGAATGTCATAACTCCAACAGGGAGTGAAGTTACAGCCATAACACTGCGTGTGCAGCCATCAAACATTCATGACCATATCTGAGGCTTTCTAGTCCATAAACCTTCTCTGAACTCAAGTAATGGAGTTATCAAAAAGACAGAGCAGCTGTTCATGGGGCCTGTGTGACATTCACAGGCTCCACCGGAATGTTCCGGGCTCTGCAGTACCTTGGGATAATCAGGGCTGTTGTATAAAATATGAGCCAGACCTCAACTTCTGGCTTTTTCCAATTTTCCCCACAATTTCAAGGATAAGCACGTTATTTGCTGCAAACTTTTTTTTTTCTTATTTGTGATCCTTCTGGAATAGGTGGAAATTTTTAGCCTCGTTTCTTTGCTGTTTTACTTGCAAACCAAAACAAGCCTGTTCCTATGCTTCCTCTCATTTCCAGACTCCTTCTGAGGAATTCCTGTGCCTGTGCTAAGATTTAATCAGTGCCTCGTGGGAGCTGCATGAAAAGGGAACGTTCCAAGGCCTGGAGCAGTGTGTGGGGATGTGAATAAAAGTCCTGGAGTCGGTGCCACCCCGGCCCCAGCTGAATGCTTTTCACAGGTAAATTTTTTCAGTGGTAAATTAACAGCCCATCCCAGGGCTTTTTCTGTCCCTTAAGAGGACAGTTTGTCACCCTAGGTAAGTGGGAGCTCTGCAGTCAGGGCAGGGGACAGCGCTGGCTTTGGTGTGCTCAGCATCAGACCAGTGAAGGCCCTGGGACTGGTGACCCTGGCACTGTCCTGATGCCCCTGGTGCTGTCCTGGTGTGGCACTGTCCTGGTGACCCTGGTGACCCTGGTGGTGTCCTGGTATGGCAGTGTTCTGGTGCTCTTGCTGGTGTCCCAGTGACCCTGGCACAGTTCTGGTGACCCTGGCACTGTCCTGGTGCTCCTGGTGGTGTCCTGGTGACACTGGCACTGTCCTGGTGCCCCTGGCACTGTCCTGCACATCCTGGCACTGTCCTGGTGCCTCTGGTCCTCTCCTGGTGACCTTGGCCCTGTCCTGGTGCCCCTAGCCCTGTCCTGGTGACCTTGGCCCTGCCCTGCACATGCTGGGGACCCCTCAGCAGTGCTGTAGCTGCAGTAGGACATTCCCTGGCTGAAGGAGCAGGGGGGTATGAGGCTGTGCAGGGCTGCCCTGGGCTGTGCCCAGCTGCCCTGGGCAATCCTGAGCTGCAGCCTGCAGCTGGCATCAGTCCGCATGCCCAGCCAGCAGGGCCTCATGTTTGCCATATGGCCAGGAGGATCTGAGAGCGTTCTGCTGGACAGCTCTGCCTCCAAACCTCATTTCCTTGCCAGGGAAATCTGCTCCTGTGTCCCTGCAGAGCAGCCCTGACACCCAAATGCTGCTGCTGCTGCTGCCTGAGCCTTGCAGAGAGGATTTCACCTGTGCCTGTCTGAGCTTTGGAGCTTCACCTCTGCAGGTAAATCATCCACGGGAAACACCCTGTGCATTGTCAGCCTTGCCCTTTGGGGTCACCAGGATATTTTCTGAAAAATCCTCTTTGCCCAGGATTTTCTCCTGGGAAGCTGAGAAGCCTCAGAGAGGAATGAAAACAATAATTATCTGATTGCTGCTCCTGTGTTTTGCTGCTTTGGAATGTGGCTTGGACATTGTTTACCTACAGGTGAATGTTTGATTGGTTCCATGTGAATTGTTTTTAATTAATGACCAATCACCATTGGCTGTGTCTGACTGAGGAGTCAGTCATGAGTTTTTATTATCATTCTTGTTAAGCTTTCTGATGTATCCTTTCTCTCTTTCTTTAGTATAGTTTTAGTATAGCATAATATAATGTAATGTAATATAATGTAATATACAATATAATATAATATAATATAATAATTTATATTATATTATATTATATTATATTATATTATATTATATTATATTATATTATATTATATTATATTATATTATATTATATTATATTATATTATATTCAGCCTTCTGAGAACTTGGAGTCAGATTCTCATCTCTCAAACCTCACAAACACCACACTTTGGCACCTGCATTCATTTGTGGATGCTGCTCCTGCTCCACAGAGCTGGGATAAATTCACTTCCCCTGAATTGTTTCTGGTGGATTTCAGGAGAAGGCAGAAGTAGCTGTTACTCACGGAAATATGCAAAACTTTGCTGGTAACAAACTGGGGGGAAAAAAAAGGCTAATTAGTGTAATTACTGTCATTATAATTCTAATTTAACGGCATAGACTTGTATTGCAACAACATCAGAGCTGTCACATTTGCAAACTGCGTAATTACATGTATTAAGTGCTGTCTCTGTTGCACCCAATGTATGAAATGGGCTGTTACCTTGGAGTGCTCCAAAAAAGAAGTCAAGATGTCACTAAAGGGCTGACTTCTCCTTGATTTTTCTGATTACCAGTGAAGGGTGAAACAAAAAGCTTGTCTAAATAAACGTCTTTTCAAAATCTCCTTGGTAAAATTCATAAATAGATGGGTAGCTGGAAATGCTGAATGAAATCATCCCAGGCTTGTCACAGAACCTGGCAGAGCAGCCACCAGCATGGAAATGTGGTTTCGTTGTGTATTTCACACCTGCTGAGTGCAGCTTGGGCCAGGTGAGAAGTTAAAAATCTCCTGGAATTGGCTGCACACTGGGAGTTTGTTCCTCGGAGTTTGTTCCTCGAGCAGCATTAAATTCTTTCCACTCAGTGTTTGAAAATTGGGCTTGTGGCTGTCCCTGGCAGGGATGCTGACACTTCTGCTTGCCCAGTGGGATTCCCTGCCCTGGCTGGGAACTGCCACAACCTCAGAGCAAAACCTGAACGCAAGGCTTCAGCTGTCGTGAGGAGGGGCAGGAAACCCAAACAGCAGCAGAGTTTTGACGTGACCCAGATGAAATTTTGAGCCTGACTCTTTGAACTGGGTTTTTTTTCCCTCAGACCATGACATGTTGCACACCTTCCCGAGACCCCAGCCCTCCTCCAGCAGGCTGGGGAAGAGCATCCTGTGAGATTTCCTTAGTTAGTATGGATTTATGCTTCTGGAGCACTCTTGATGGTTTGTTTTCTCCCCCTTTCTACATAAAAAATGAGTTGCTTTTGTAGCGCTCAGCATTGTGTTATGAATATTAATCCAGAGGGTTTATTTTTGTTATTCTAAATCTGCCTGTATCCTTTGTAAGGAGAAAAATGGGGCATAATTAATCTCTCTGTTAATCTTGATATTTGCATGGAACAAGTGAAACAAGCTCTTCAAACCACTTGGTTGACTCTTAAGAAGTATTTACGCTGCAGTTCAGAGGCAAACTCGAGGGCTTCTTTATTTATTTATTTCCATCATCTTAGATTCAATACACACAGTGGGAGGCAAATCTTTCCAATTCCCAGCGAGTTTTATCTGGTTCAGTGCAGCAGGGGGAGGATGAATCCAGGAGTGCCCAGACTGGGAAAGGTTCAGTCCAGAATCCAGAAATGCCCAAAGTGGGAAGGGCTCAGGCCAGAATCCAAGAGCTTCCAAAGTGGGAAGGGATCAGTCCAGAATCCAGGAGTGCCCAAAGTTCCAGAATCCAGAATGCCCAAAGTGGGAAGGGCTCAGTCCAGAATCCAGAAATGCCCAAAGTGGGAAGGGCTCAGTCCTGAATCCAGAAATGTCCAAACTGGGAAAGGCTCAGTCCTGAATCCAGGATTGCCCAAAATTCCAGAATCCTGGAGTTCCAAACTGGGAAGGGTTCAGTCCAGAATCCAGGAGTTCCCAAACTGGGAAAGGCTCAGTCCAGAATCCAGGAGTGCCCAAAGTTCCAGAATCCAGGAGTCCCCAAACTGGGAAACCCTGAGCAGCAGGGCCTGGCAGCAGCAGGGCTAGTTCAGGAATAGTTATTTCCAGAGCCAACCCCTTGTTTGAGAATTTCAGAACCAAATTTTGGTGCTTCCCTGTGATGGGGGTGTGAGGCAGAAGGAAATCAGAGTTTTATTCTCCCTCTCACCAGCCATGTGTGAATGAACACCTGCAGCATCTCCCTTAAAAGTTCATTTCTTCACAGCATCTCTGCCAAATTGCTGAGGTGTTTCCTCTGCTTTTGCCAAATATCCCTTAACTGGGCAGGGAATGGCAGCAGCCTGGATGGCTCTGGGGTTTATTTACTGAGGAACTTGTGTTCCTCTGGCTGCCAAAATGACTTTTAGGGGTGTGGGAATGCAGAGGATCATGGAGGCCCCTGAAACTACCTGTAAAATGCTTTTTGGAGTATTGTTCTGTGTAACTTCCCATCCCTAAGAGCATTTAAATGTGGTTTAAATCCTTTCAACAACTTCTCTGTAGACTGAAGGACATGGAAAATAATAACATATAGTGGACCCCTTGCCTGGGAATGCAGCTTCTCCCAGGTCTCTGAAGTGTAATTGAGTTAATAACTGGTTAACTGCTTGCTAATGTATAATTTTCTCATTTAGGCAAGTAAGTTGTAATTAACACACATGGCCTACGGATACATGCAGGGGTGGGAGGGGAGGGCAGGGAGGATGCGTCTCATTTTCCTCCCTCTTTTTCCAAGTATGGATAGATTAAAATGTCTTGTTCTGTGGGAATTACATTTTAATGAACTCTAATATGTACAGATCCCGTTAACGCAGGGTTTTTATCAGTTCTTTTAATTACAAGGACCAGCTTGAAGCAAAAGGGCTTGAGAACCTTTGTGTTTAGGAGGAAAATGGAGTGGGGGGAATCTCCATGACAAAGGCTCTGTCCTTCCACTCGTGATGTGGGATCCACTCTCAGTAATTCACTCTGGGGAGTCTTGTATTTACAGGGTGCCCTTTGGCAGGAAGAAAGGAGTGATGAATCTGACTCCATGTTCTAAGAAGGCTGATTTATTATTTTATGATACTATATTATATCCCAAATTTCCCAGGGGCTGCTGCTCCTGGCACTGTCACAGGTGCGCTGTGGTCACCAATTGTGGTGTTGAGGGTTCCCAGGATGAGGTGAGAGATGAGAATTGGCTCCAAGTTCTCAGAAGGCTGATATTCTATATGATATATGATATGATATTATATTATAAAACTATACTAAAGAAAGAGAAAGGACATATCAGAAGGCTAGAACAAGAATAAATAATAAAAACTCGTGACTGACCAGAGAGTCCAACACAGCTGGACTGGGATTGGTCATGAAGTTAAAACAATTCACGTGCTGGGTAACCAGTTCTCCAAATCACATTCCAAAGGAGCAAAACATGGAGAAGCTGAAGCTTCCCAGCTTCCCAGGAGAAGAAATCCTGGCGAAGGGATTTTTCAGGAAATATGACAGTGACATTGTGGCATCCTGGGAGCTTCTCTGAGCAGCAATCGGTGCTGTAATGTCACCCTCTGTCAGCAGGTGTCCCTTCAAGCTCGCCAATATTCTGCATTTATAGTTCCATTTATAATTCTACATATCAGAGATGATCCTGAATGAATGTCCCAGATTTTGGCTTCATTTTTTAATGCTGTAGTCTGAGGAGTCGATTGGGGGGGTTTTTAAATAATATTCTGTAAAAATTTTTTTTTAAAAAACCCAGAAAGGAGCTGTTGATGTCCCACATCCCACAAACCTGAAATAATGGTCTGAAAACACTGGTGTGTTTTTTTGGAGGATGGATGAAGGGATTCCTGTTTGTTCTGGAGGAAAGTCTGAGCAGAGCCAGGGCGTGAGGGCTGTGTTGCCAAAATCCCCCTGTGTGTCCATGTTCCCAGAGCAAAGCTTCCAGGTCTCAGGGCCTAGATGCCCTTTGTTCTCACCAGCACAAATTATTCTCATTTTGGAAAAATGGAAGTGCCTTTGGAAAGGGAACCTGGGTTTCTCTGTGTAAAATGTGGGCTGGGGATTTTTGGTGCCTCTAAAAAACCCCAATTCTGGGTCAGGGGAGCTGCAGGTTTCCTTCAGCTCTCTCCTAGGCTGGGTCTAGGGAGGTTAAAGTTTGGTGCCAAAGGAACAAAGAGATTGTCCTGGCCAGGTTCTGCAGAGCAGATCAGCCCTGCCCTGATCTCCAGCTGGAGCCCTCCAGGATTCAGCCAATCTGGGCTGAATTTTCCTCTTCCTCCAGCAGTGATCACTGCAACGCTCCCCATCCTCACTGAAACGGTCACTGCAATGTTCTCCATCCCTCACTGCAAAGTTTCCCATCATCACTGCGATAGTCATTGCAATGTTCTCATCCTGACTGCCATGTTCCACCCCTCACTGCAATGTTCCCCATCCTCACTGCAAAGTTCTCCATCCTCATGTCAATGTTCCCCACCCTCACTACAATGTTCCACCCCTCACTGCCATGTTCCCCATCCTCATGTCCGTGTTCCACCCCTCACCGCAATGCTCCTCACCCCTCACTGCCATGTTCCCCATCCTCGTGTCATTGCTCCCCACTCCTCACACCTGCTGGAGCCCAAGGAGCTCATTCCTAATTAACTGCAGATGGTTTCCAGCGCTCAGCAATATCAATAACAGCCACCCATGGTGGGTGGGGAGAGGTGATGAATCCTCAGACTCTCCTGGGCGATGCTCTGCCTTCCTGAGCCTCCCCTCCTGGAGCTCCTCCTGTGGGCAGCCATTTCCCAGAGTGTTCCTGTCCCTGGCAGCATCCTGGTGCCATCCTGAGCTCCCAGAGCTGTAAATCAGTGCCTGGTTGCCAGGGTGACGGGCATTTGATGATAGTCAGGCGAATAAATAAATATTCTGGGAAATGAAACCCCTTCCTGGGTTTGCCAGTGCCCGTGAACACTGCTGCTCTGAGCTGCCCTGGGAGAGGCTGGATCCCTCCTCTGGACAGATGGACCTCAAATTCCCTGGCTGTCCCTCTGGACAGATGGACACAGGAACCTCAAATTCCCCTGGCTGCCTCTCTGCTCTGGACAGACAGACACAGAAACTTCAAACTCCCCTGGCTGTCCCTCTGGACAGACGGACACAGGAACTTCAACCCCCTATGGCTATTCCTCTGCTCTGGACAGACAGACAAAGGAACCTCAAACCCTGAGCTGGGACCCCCTGGCTGCCCCTCTGCTCTGGACAGACAGACACAGAAATCCAGCCCTGAGCAGAATTCCACCCTGGAGTTCCACACTTTGCCCCTGCAGAGCCCCTGAGCAGGCAGCAGCCAGGTCTGTGCCAGCCCCGAGGGCTTTGGGGAGTGAATGCAGAAATCTCTGTGGAAATGGGATCAAATTGTTCTGCACAGCTTTGTCAGAGGGGTCTGAGTGCCCTGAACTGCTCAGGCCCTGCTGCCTGCCCATCCCTGGGTCCTGCAGCTCAAATCCCACCTCTGGCACTCCAGCAGCTCCCAGTCATTCTCCTTCCTGCAGTGCTGTATGTCCCAGACATCTTTTATGGAAAATCCTTTCCTTAGGATTTTTCCTCCTGAGAAGCTGAGAGGCCTCAGGAACAAAATGGAAACAATGGTTATCTGCTGCTGTGGAATGCAACAGGTGGATCTGTGATTGGTCTCATGTGGTTGTTTCTAATTAATGGCCAATCACAGCCCAGCTGGCTCGGACAGAGAGCCAAGCCACAAACCTTTGTTATCATTCTTTCCTATTCTATTCTTAGCTAGCCTTCTGATGAAATCCTTTCTTCTATTCTTTTAGTATAGTTTTAATGTAATATATATCATAAAATAACAAATCAAGCCTTCTGAAACATGGAGTCAGATCCTCATCTCTTCCCTCATCCTAAGACCCCTGTGAACACAGTCACAGCTGTATTCTCCTGTTAATTTGTTACTGCAGCTGGGGATGAAAATCGATAGGATTTGAGCACAGAGTCAGCTCAGGAGCACCTCAGGGATGAGAATCCTTGGTGTTTGCTCTGTTGGGGCTCGTGGGGAGTGGGATCAAGGCTCACTGTGATATTTCTGTTGGTTTGCCTGGCTCGGGGTGCTCCATTTCTGCTCTGCTGTGTTTGTGCTCCCCGGAGTCCCACCCTGACCCATCAGCAGCAGACTCCTGATGAATCCCAGTGTGCCTGTGTTCACAGGGCTCTTATGTTGAAGGAAGAGACGGAGATCTGACTTTATATTTTAGAAGGCTTAATTTATTATTTTATGATATATATTACATTAAAACTATCCGAAAGAATAGAAGAAGAAGTTTCTTCAGAAGGCTAGCTAAGCTAAGAATAGAAAAGAAAGAATGATAATAAAGGTAGCTGTCCCAGACTCTCTGTTCGAGCTAGCTGTGCTGGGATTAGCTATTAATTATGAACAAGTACATGAGATGAATCAAATATCTACCTGTTGCATTCCACAGCAGCAGATAACTACTGCTTACATTTTGTTCTTAAGGCCTCTTAGCTTCTCAAGAGGAAAAATCTTAAAGAAAAGATTTTTTTTTTTATTAAAAGATGTCTGTGACATCCCTGCCCAGGCTCTGCTGCTCCCCTCAGAGCCAGGGGCTGCTGGAAACTTCCCCTGTGTTTGCAGCATCCCACACAGAAAGCAAACCCCAAAAACATATGAGGAACTGCTGGAAACTTCCCCTGTGTTTGCAGCATCCTGCACAGAAAGCAAACCCCAAAAACATATGAGGAGCTGCTGCCCTTGCAGACAGCCCGAGCCCGCTGCTGTCACCAGAACAGTCTGGGCATCTCCTCATCTTGCATTAACAGTTGGTGTTTTCATTCCTAATTCCTTATTTTAGCTTCAATCTTGACTGCAGAAAACAGAGCAAGGGGTTATCTGAAATAATTTGTTAGGAGGTTGTTTTTTTTTTAAGGTTAATTAACTGCAAAGTTGACTTTTTAAAAAAAAATGACCCAATAAATACCCAACCACAGAAAGGAAAAGTCACGTTAGCTCACTGCTGCTCAAACCCCAGATCTCCCACAGCATTTGTGGCATGAGAAAAACACCCAGCACTTCAAATTGTGCTGCAAAAAATCCAGATTAGGTCTCTCCTCTGTCTTGTTGGGGGATGGAGAGGAAAAGACAAGGACAGGCTGCACAAAACCAAATTTTTGTGGCAAGGGGGGCATTGCCAGGGGATGTGCAGAGTGCATGGTGTGAGGTGAGGTTGTGCAACTCACAAAGCACCTCTGTGGCAGCTGCTTTACACATTCCAGCCCCCTCCCACCTCCAGGTATTTCTCAGTTTGCTGCTTCCTTGCTGTGTCAAAAATAATTGGAATTTCCTGCTTGATTGTGTGAGCAAGTTCTTGAATGGTTTCTGTGAAAATTCAACAAGAAAACAGATTAGACTGAGGAGAGGGAAGAGCACAGGAGCTAAAAAAACCCAAATAAATTACCAGAATCGTTGCCACAGGTGTTTGTACGGGGAAGGAAAACATCTGAGCAGAATTCCTTCTGAAATAACCAGGCAAGAGCAGCTTCTCTGGCTGTGCTGAGTGTTTGGAGCTGCAGCTCAGGAGCTCTGGGATTTCTCAGTGGGGTCAATCAGCAGTGGTGCAACGAGAGGGGCTCAGGCTCTGCACAGCCAAGGGCCCCCAGACCCCCAGAATTACCTAGGGAAAGGGAAAAGGAGGAAGAACAAAGGCAGAGATGCTAAGGGCCGTGTCCATCAGGCATTGCTGATGGCAGCATCAACACAGAGCCACCCCCAGCTGGACTGGGAGCCCAGGACCCCCTCCAGAACCACATCAGCCCAGTGCCAGCATCAGGCAGGGCTCTTCTACCAACCTTCGCTTGAAACGGCTCCAGCAGCCCTGGAAGTGCTTATGAATTCAGGTTTCCTCACTGCCTAGTCGTGTTGTTGGCTCAGAATTTCCATTTAATTAACCCCTGACGCGAGGCAGGAATCAATAGCCCGGCTGCCCTGGCTGGAGGGGTCTGCAGCTGGAGGGGATGTGCACTGGTGGAGATCTGCAGCTGATGGGGATGTGCAGCTGGTGGGGATCTGCAGCTGCCCTGGCTGGAGGGGATGTGCAGCTGGTGGGGATCTGCAGCCCATGGGGATCTGCAGCTGATGGGATGCGCAGTTCATGGGGATCTGCAGCTGGTAGGGATGTGCAGCCCTGGCTGGTGGGGATGTGTAGCTGGTAGGGATGTGCAGCTGGTGGGGATGTGCAGCTCATGAGAATCTGCAACACATGGGGATCTGCAGCTGGAGGGGATCTGCAGTTCATGGGGATGTGCAGCCCGTGGGGATCTGCAGTTCATGGGATCTGCAGCTGGTGAGGATCTGCAGCCCATGGGGATGTGCAGCTGGTGGGGATGTGCAGCTCATGGGCATGTGCAACTCCCCTGGCTGGTGGGGATGTGCAGCTTCTCTGACTGAAGGGGATGTGTAGCTCATGGGGATCTGCAGCTCCTGGGGATCTGCAGCCGGGCTCTCCTGCTGCAAACTGAGAGTGAAGGTGCCTGCAGGGGAGCAGCAAACTGCCTGTGAGCTGCAAGGATGGATTCCTCACATTGGGAAATCCATTCCTCGGGGAGACAGGGAGAAGCAGCCTGAGGATCTTGGTGCTCCTGGAGCAACGTCCTTGGAGTAGCCCTGGCAGAGCAGAGCAAGTTGGAATTCTGTGCATTTGCAGGTGGGAATCCTGCCTTGTGTCATTTCTCCTTCACTGCTGTCACCCCACAGGGCTGGGATGAGTTTTGGTGCTCCTGGGTGTGCAAATCTCAGTCTGCTCCTGCTAAAAGAGGCACAAGGGGCTCCTGGAGACTGCACAGCCAGAATTTATCTCTATTTTCCCTGGGGCTGGGCAGAAGTGCAGCTCCCTGACCTGACACCAGCAGAGCAGGGGTTGGCACTGCCACAGACAGAACCAATTTTTCACGTTTTATTTTGTCAGTCTATTAATGTCTATTCAGAATTAATGACATGAAGAGCAAAAGAATGGGGTTCCTGTGGTTTTTAAGCTTCAAGAAGAATTTCCACATAGTTCTGAAACTCCCCCCTCTTTGCTGATTTGGTGTCAGAGGTTTTGTTTTTTTCCCCAATTATTTTGCTGAAGACAAACTAAAAAAATCCCAATGCTGTGAGCATCAAATCCTCCTTGATCTGTTGTTAAAGCCTGAGTACCCCCTGAAATAATAATGGGTAATAATGGCATAAATAATTAATAATCACGAGCTTTAATGAGCTGATGAGGAGGTAGAATGAGGTTGTTTAGTGAGATGTGATTTTTGTGAGTACCTGCTCCAGTCGGGGCTCTGTGTGGGAAGAATCCCAACGTGTGAGTGCTCCTGCAGAGCCCTGGGGTGGGCACAAATGCAAATCCTCAATTTTGGGCCCTTGGTGTGCTGGAACTGCAGCTCTCAGTTCACTCTGGGGTTGGGGTTCCTTCGCCAAGGGGTGAAGTCCTGCTCAGGGAGGTGCTGAACCATGTGGGTGCAGCCCAGCACTTCTCAGATCTCCTGGGGCTTGAAGACCCTCAGATGAATTTCCATCCTCAGTTCTGTGCCTGAAGGGCTGGAACAGAAGTAGGGCAGAAAGATTCCACCCTCCACAGGGTGCCCAGGTGGCTTTTCCTCAGAACTGGGCATCCTGGCACAAACCCCTGGGCAGGCTGAAGGCTCACAGCTGTCTCTGGTTGTCTTGGTTTGGAGAGACAGGAGTCTGCTAAGGAAGGCAGGAGCCTCCCCTGAAATGGAAAATGTGAACCCTCCCCACCCCTCCGAATTGCTATAAATTTGAAATTAAGGGGCTCTCAGGCAAAAATATGGGAGCAGGAAATAACAGTTCTTTAATAGGGAAGGAAAAAAAAATAAAAGGATAAAATAAACAATGCACTAGAACAACACTGCCAGAGTCAGAACCCAACCTGACACCCTGTGGGTCAGGGTGCTGGCAGCAGTGCCATTGGAATTGTGGCTCAGCCCTCCTGCAGTGTCAGGGGTGGTTCTGCTGGAGCAGGGATCCTGGAGAAGGGCGCAGTCTTCCTCTGGAGATCCAGGGGCAGAGGCAGCTGCTGCTCCTCTGGGAAATCCAGTGGAGAAGCTGCGCTGATGTCTCAAAACCTCTGGATTATATCCAGGCAGGAATGCTTGGCTCCTCCCTCTGGGCTCACATTTCCCAATGGGATGCTGTAGTTCTTATCAGCCATGCAGTGACATTCAATAGCTGTTATCAGCAGTGTCCCCTCCTCAGGGAGGAGTGATTGTGGTCACTCAAAGGGAGAGATAAGGCAAACTGCCCACTTGCCAAAAGACAACTGCCATACAGATGGTAATAGAAAACATCTTGCATTGCAATTTTCAATGCTGATTATGTCCAAGATTTAGCCTCCAGAGGATTTCAGGAGGATTCCAGGGCCTGGAAGGCAGAGCTGAGTGTCTGTGACCAGGTAAATCAGAAATCAGGGGGAAAACCCTCTCTAATGAATAATCTGAGTTGAGATTATTGGGAATCTGAGACAAACGTGGAACCCCCAGGAGCCAGTTCAGGGGCAGCAGCACCATGAACCTCCCATGCTGCCCTCATTCCTCAGGGCAATAAAAAAATTACAATAATGACAATAATTGCCTTTGGAACCCCTCCTCACAGGCAGGGAGGTTCCTCCCTGATTCCCCCTCTGTTTTCTGCAGCTAGCTCACGTTCAGCAGAATCCTGCCTGGCAGCTTCTGAGCATTCCTGAAGAGACTGGGCAGGATTTTCTCCTTTTAAATCAAGGTTCTGCTGCTGTGCCCAGGCCAGGAGCCGCTCAATTTTCACTTCAAACCCTGCTAGAATCAATCCAGTGCTGCTGGATTCATCCTGCAGGAAGCAAATCTGCTTGGAAGCTCCTGGATCCTTTAATGAGCACCCCCTCAGCTCTCTGTTCTGCTGGCCCAGGGCTCCACCAGGAGCAGCAGCTGGGCTTTGCTTCCTCTGCCAGGGCTCCTGGTGTGGAATCGTCTCTTTTGGAAGCTGGGTGTGCTCAGGTGTTGGCTGAGAAACACCAGCAGGGTTTCTCTGTCCGTGCTGAGGATTTTGTTGTTTTTCTGATTTTTCTGGCTGGAGTGTGTGAAAGCCTCCTGTTGCTTCCAGAGCAGCCCTAAAAGTCTCTGGTTTCTTGATTTGTGCAAGGAGGGGGCATTTTGATTATCTTTGAGGATAAAAAAAATATCTGATGGCAGCGAAAAGAAAACCCCGCACTGACCAACTGAGCCGCACATTTTTATTTCATACTCAGAGTACTCTAATCCCTCCAAATCCCAAAAGAAAGGAAAAGCAATGAAGATCTACTCAGGAAAAACTCTCAGAATGGGCTTTGATAGGAGGACACCTCTCAGTGCTTGTAAACGGAGCTTTATTTTGCAGGGTTTAGGCTTTTAGGCTTGCCCAGGTTTGGGCTCAGGACGGGTTTTTGGGGTCTCTCAGGGCTGCCTGGAGTGCAGCTGAGGAGCTGCACACACACACACACACACACACACACACACAAGAGTCGCTGCAGGCTCCATTTCCCCCTGTCACATCCCATCTGTAAGCTGGGGCTGCACTGGGATGGCAGCAGCCGCCGAGCGAGCGGGGAAGGCCTCAGAAAATAAATATAGAGATGAGGAAGTCAGAGATCATTAGAGCTGACACCACCTCGCACGTTCATTAATTATGGATCCCCGTGGAAGAGGCTCGTTAGGCTGCTGCAGCCTGCGGAGCACTGGCTCAACTCCTGGAAGGTGGAAAGAGAGAAGCCAGGAAAGAGAGAAGCGCTGAGCCCCAGCTCAGGCTCTGTAATTAAACTCAAGCCCAGCAGCTGGGCTTGCTCCAGGCTGGAATTGTTGCCAGGTGGGTTTTTTTCTGTAGCCTGAGCTCCTTCCCCATGGCCAGGAGGTTCTCTGGCTGGAAGAAGTTGTTTTGCTCTGTGGGCTGTTGTCCTGCCCCAATTAAAGCCCGGAACTAACAAAGTTTGTGTGTCCTGCCCCAATTAACCCCCAGACGCTAGCTGGTCCTTTTCTTGGACGTGATGTGGTGTGATAGCCTTTTGTAATTTAGTTGGTTTCATTACTTAAGGCGAAGGCTTGCCTGTGGTATTGGCCTCACTTTTCCTATCCTTTCGTACTGGGAAGAATTAACAAAGTTGGGATGTCTTGCCCCAATTAAAGCCAAGAACTAACAAAATTTGGGTGTCCTGCCCCAATCAAAGCCAAGAATTAATGAAGTTGGGGTGTCCTGCCCCAATTAAAGCCCAGAATTAACATAGTTTGGGTGTCCTGCCCTAATTAACCCCCAGAAATAACCATGTTTGGGTGTCCTGTCCCAATCAAAGCCCAGAATTAACAAAGTTTGGGTGTCCTGCCCCAATTAAAGCCCAGAACTAACCAAGTTTGGGTGTCCTGCCCCAATCAAAGCCAAGAATTAACGAAGTTGGGGTGTCCTGCCCCAATGAACCCCCAGAATTAATGAAGTTTGGGTGTCCTGCCCAAATTAACCCCCAGAATTAACAAAGTTGGGATGTCCTGCCCCAATTAAAGCCCAGAATTAACAAAGTTTGAGTGTCCTGCCCCAGTTAAAGCCCAGAATTAACAAAGTTTGGGTGTCCTGCCCCAATCAAAGCCAAGAATTAACGAAGTTGGGGTGTCCTGCCCCAATGAACCTCCAGAATTAATGAAGTTTGGGTGTCCTGTCCAAATTAACCCCCAGAATTAACAAAGTTGGGATGTCCTGCCCCAATTAAAGCCCAGAATTAACAAAGTTTGAGTGTCCTGCCCCAGTTAAAGCCCAGAATTAACAAAGTTTGGGTGTCCTGCCCCAATCAAAGCCAAGAATTAACGAAGTTGGGGTGTCCTGCCCCAATGAACCCCCAGAATTAACGAAGTTTGGGTGTTCCAAAGGTGGCCCAGGGGCTGTGCTGGGGCTCTGAGCTGGCTTTGCCCTGGGCTGGCACCTGCAGTGACACTTTCAGCCCCTCAGCTTTTGGGGCAGCTCTGCAGCTCAGAAGGAGAAGCAAAGGAAGAAACCCAGAGGGTGTCACTGGAAATTCGTGCAGCCCTTTAATGATCCCACGAGGAGCTGCAGTGCCTGAACTGGAGGGCTCAGCGCAGTGAATGATTCTGGATTTAGTTTAATTTATTCCCAACAATGTACTGCGTGTTTGTAAGTGTTACAAACCAAACTCAAACAGGAAATATTCCTCTGCTCAAACATTCTCACACGTAATTGCATTTTCCCTGTAATAACATTATCAGAGCATCTTTCAAGGCCCAATTAATGCAAACCTAATTCTCCTTTAATACCAGTACCAGGAGGATTTGAATTTGAGAGCACACAGATTTATCTTGGAGCTCGAGGATGATTTTGAAATGCCTTTTGTACAAGTTTTACCCTTTGTGGAGCTCGTGGAGAGATCTGCATCAGTCTGAGCACCTGCCTTTGGTGGTTCTGCTGCTTGCACTGCAGTCTTTGTGCAGAACAGAATTGTGACCTGCAGAGACCATTCTGGTTGTACCAAATAAGAAAAGACAGACTCTGGGAATTAACCAAACTTCTGTTCTCAGCTGTTTCTGTTATATCAATAAATATGTAGAATTATTGGCACTTCTTGTCTCAGAACAGGCAGCACAAACTTTTAATTTACTTTTGATTGCAGTTAATGGTAGAATGTATCATTGCAGTTAATGATGGAATGTTGTTTGGATTTTTTTTACCATAGACATTTTTTTCCCTGAGCTATTTTAATCCACCTTTCCAGAGAATATCCAATGTAAATGTGCAGAGCAGGCAGCACAGCACATCTCAGTCATGTCTGAAGTTGCATTAACATCACAGAAGTAGTTTGTTGTTTTTTATGGGCTCCTGTGAAATGAAAACAGGTGTAAAATTTGTGTCTGGTTTAAAAATTTATAAGTGAAGCCCCACCAAATGTTAAGTGGGTAGTTTGCTGATATATATTATACATATATTTATATTATACATATAAATATGTTATGTTTAAAGCTCAGGCACAGGAGAGGGGAGGAGAGCAGAGCCCTGAGCTGTGTGTGCAGAGCTGGGAGATCACTGGGGTTGGCTGAGGGAGCCCTGAGCATTCCTCACACTCTGCATTCGAGCCCAAGCTCACCCCCAGTCACACAAATTCCGTATTTAGAGCCCCAGCTCGTTAATTCCAGCCTGCAACAAGCACAGGGGAATGGGGACCAACAGGAAAACCCCAGGTCTGTGCTCTGGGGTTGTCCTTGATGGTTAAAAATTAGTGGGAAAATCAGGAAGTTAAAAATTAGTGGGGAAATCAGGTTAAAAATTAAAATTAGTTAAAAATTAGTGGGAAAATCAGGAAGCTTCTGCTTGTAGAAACCCAAAGAAGGGACGGGGAGCTGGGGGCTGTTAGAGGGTCTCAGATATGGAGTTGATGTTCTTAAAGCATTTGGTTAAAAATTATGGGATGGTTAAAAATTGGTTAAAAATTAGTGGGAAAATCAGGAGGCTCCTGCTTGTAAAAACCCAAAGGAGGGATGGGAGCTGTTAGAGGGTCTCAGATGTGGAGCTGATGTTCCTCAAGCATTTCCAGGCTGCATTCTGTGCACTGGGGGCTGAGGAGGGCTGCAAGGAACCCCTGGGCACCAGAAATGCTGCAAGGAGCCCTGCCCAGGGCACCTCCCAGCTGAGCCTCAGCACCCAAACCCAGGGAAGGGGCAGCAAAAGGGAAGCTGAAACCCAAAGCTGCTGGAAGCAAATTTATCTCATGGAAATCCTGCATTTGCTGCTTTTCAGGGGATCTGCAAAAGCCTGGAATAGGATTAAGGAGAGGGCACGGGGATGAGCCGGATCAGGGCTCAGCCAGGGGCTGCAGATGGCAGCGCTCCCTGCGGGGCATTTCCTGCTGGGAATGGGCTGCGGGCAGCTTGGGATGGGATCCTGACCCTGGAGAGGGGATGGGGAACGGGATGGGATGGGATGGG
This sequence comes from Camarhynchus parvulus, assembly GCF_901933205.1. Lineage (NCBI taxonomy): Eukaryota > Metazoa > Chordata > Aves > Passeriformes > Thraupidae > Camarhynchus > Camarhynchus parvulus. The sequence goes on from NC_044592.1 coordinate 3,430,735, forward strand.
ATGGGATGGGATGGGATGGGATGGGATGGGATGGGATGGGATGGGATGGGATGGGATGGGATGGGGATCCTGCCCTCAGGAAGGGGATGAGGATCCTGCCCTTGGGGAAGGGAATGGGATGAGGATTCTGCCCTTGGGGAGGGGAATGGAATGGGATGAGGATTCTGCCCTTGGGGAGGGGAATGGAATGGGATGGGGATCCTGCCCCCAGGGAGGGGATGGGGATCCTGTCCTCAAGGAGGGGATGGGGATCCTGGCCCCAGAGAGGGGATGGGGATGGGGGTGGGGATACTGCCCTTGGGGATGGGGATCAGGATGAGGATCCTGCCCTGGGGGAGGGGATGGGGAATGGGACGGGGATCCTGCCCTCGGGGAGGGGATGAGGATTCTGCCCTTGGGGAGGGGAAGGGGATCCTGCCCTCGTGGAGGGGAACGTGCAGGAGAGCAGCACTGGAGGCCCAGCTAAAGGCAGGGAGGGGGTCCCTGGGGCTGGAAGGGTTTTGCAGCTCCTGTGCAGGGCAGCAGCCTCCTCCAGCAGCCCCGCTGGCACATCTGGGGCTCCCTCCTCTTCTTCTGTCGGCTCCCACCAGGGGTGATACTCCATACAGAAAAACTCTGTCCTTGCAGCCTCCAAAGCAGAATTAAAGCGTTTCAGAGAGGAGAGACGGGCTGATATCTTTGTTGAACACAAGCACAGCACCACTGCTGGACAGGCATGAGCCCAGCAGGTGAAAAAGATTTCCTTCCTGTACTGGGAAACATTTAAACTGCGATATTTTCCTCTTCTGTCAGGAAATAAATGTGTTCAGACCTTCTAAAGAGCAAAACTAAAGAAAACCCCTGGGAGATGTTGAAGGACCTGATTGGAGTTGCTGTTTGAATGTGTGTTCCTCTGGCAAATTATAAAAATAAACCCCTCCAAACACGTTTCTGGGTGGCTCCAGGCAGAGCTTTGGTGTCAGATCAATATTTGCAGGGCCAGCAGCCCCCTGCCCCACAAGAGAAAGGTTCATTCCCCCTCCCCCTCTTCTTCATCCACCAGAGATCCTCGAGTACAGCTCACAACCAGATCTTATTTCCCTTCCTCGCTCCATTCAGACTCTGCTAATGAAGGCTTTTGTAGCACGACTCTGAACTAATTAGGGTTAATTGAGCCTGCTTGTGTGTTAGCTACTGCAGCACTTGTCCTGATGATTGGAACATTTTTGTGATTAGCCAGCCTAAACTTGGGTTCTTTTTGTGGCTCTGTTCATCCCCGCCCCAGTCCATCCCATTCCCTGTCCATCCTGGGTTCTAACCATCCCAGTCCCTGTCTATCCCAGTCCCATGCCATGCCATGCCATGCCATGCCATGCCATGCCATCCCATCCCATCCCAGTCCATCCCATCCCATCCCAGTCCATCCCAGTCCCTGTCCCCCCCTGCCCCTCTCGGACTCCTCGGAGCTCCAGTTTCCCGGCTCAGGGCAGAATCCGTGGAACAGAAGGCAGGAGGCCCATTAAGCAGCACGTGGTACATGAATATTCATTTCCTTGCCTTTGTTATTTACATAAATTCAGCACAAGGCAAGGCTTTTTACAGTCGCTTTAGCTTTTTAGGTTTTTTTTTTAAGAAATGTTGATCCAGCTGCACGCATTCCTTTGTATTACAGCAATACCTTTTATTTTTCTCTGCCTTTTTTGCTGCTGGAAGTGAGAATAAGTTTCCTTTTCGAATGCTCAGTCTGGAAATGGGTGGTTAGGTAAAAGGGCTGCAGATGTGTCAGACTTTGTGGGACCGGGGGGGAAAGGCAGATCCTGATGTTCAGACACAGGGAATGGCTCAAGAGGAGCGATTGCAGTGCCGGATTTGCAGCCAGGTCAATTAGAAGACACGGGTAATGAAATCTGATGGAGCAGCAGCAAAATATCCCTAGGAGGTGTTAGACAGGTGAAGGCAGCCAGAAGTGTTTCCTGCCTTTTTCTGCCTGGATTTATTTGGGAAACATGAGGGTTTCTTTGGGAATTGCAAGGATTTCTTTGGGAAACACACGGGAGAGAAGCTGGGGGAGCTCTGCAATGACCAGGAGCCCTCCAAAAGCTGATTTATCTCGAGGTGAAGGGGATAAAGAGGGAGCAGCCATCTCCCCTTCATCTGCAACCTTCCCTTGAGCTCTGAAGGTGTTTAGATAAACCACTCTGGGTTTGGCCTAAAATCCGCTTCCCATCCTGCCCCAGTGGGAGCGAAATAAAATCATTATCAGTTATCACACAGAGATTTAAATTAAGGGTTTGGATTTTTTTTTTTCCCCTTCATGAAACTGAACTTCTGAAACAAAGTCTCAGAGAAGAGGAATTAATTGCTGGATCTGCACTGAATCACCAAGAGACCTGGTTTTATTTCTGTGGTGCGGCAGAAAGTGCTTCATCAGGAGGAATTCACGTGGAGGAAAACCAGGCATGTCCCACTTATCGAACACAAGTATGTCCGGGATGTTTAATTATCTCCTGATTAATTAATCTAACATCAGGGCAGGCAAGGACTGCAGCGTGCTCGGTGCCTGCGCGCACCCCCAGCTCTGCTGAGTTAAAGGCACCTTGTGGCTGTCACCTGCAGCTGCTGTAAATGAATTATTTCTTTCCTGAGCTCCTTCATTACCCCGAGGAGATGCACAGAACACGCCTGAGCTCAGGTGATTTGCAGCATCTGTGCTGAGGATTTAATGCCGTGTTCTCCGTGTTTGCAGGGATAAAACACGGGGGCAAAACAAGTGTGAGGCATGAGATGAAGTGCTTGGGAGGAGATGAAGAGCTTGGGAAGAGATGAAGAGCTTGGGAAGCTCTCAGTGCACTCAGGGTGAGCTGGGAGAATGTTTTCCTTGGGTTGGGAAGAACGCCAATCACTCGTTTTTAAAAATTTAAAAGTTTAATAGTAATAAAACGGTTATAAAAATAGCAATATAATTAGTGTAATAATAATTTGGACGATTTGGATTAGGACAATATGAGACAATAAGAACAAAGAGTTATGGACAGTCTGAGTACCTTTTCTGGGCAAAATAAACCTGAAAAAGGACACCAGTTAACAAAGGATTAACCCTTAAAAGCAGTAACCTGTTGCATATTCATACACCTCATACATGATGCATAAATTCCATTCAAACACAGAATTCTCTCTGGTCAGTGTCAACTTTTTCCTCTTAATCCTAAGCCTGAGTGAGGCAGGAAGAAGTTGGTTTCTTCTGATAATGGAGAAATAAATTCTTTTTCTCTGAAAGATTCAGGTGTCCTGTGGCTGCTATCTTGGAGCCCTCTCTTTAAAAAAAGTATCTTACATAGCATAGTTTCTACTTTAAAATTATGTTATAACCTAAAACGATATTTAACACAGTACTTAAGAGAATTAATACAGCATCACTTTCTAACACAACACATACAATATTCATTTTAATATGAAAAGCCAATCATAAAATACGTGCATTTTTCACAGGGTGATCCTGGATGTCTGATGGAAATCTCATGGAGATGAAGAAGCAGAGCACAGACACTCAATAGCAGAGGTCACCACACGTGGGAGTGTCCCCTTGCCTCAAGTGACAGCCTCTGGTCCCCCCAAAAGTTCCTTAGTGTTACAAGAGGGAATATTTAATGTGACCAGACAGATTGATTGCGGTGCTTAATTAGTCAATCAAGCCAAATTGCACTTGGCCAACACGGCACAATTGCATTCCAATGGGAACACAAAGGGGATTCTGCTTTTGTTACCTGTGGTGGGAGGGGATCTTTGGGAATCAAGGGGGGTCCTTTGGGAATCACGAGAGTTTCTTTGGGAATCACAAGGATTTCTTTGGGAAACACAAGAGTTTCTTTGGGAATCACAAGGGTTTCTTTGGGAATCACGAGGGTTTCTTTGGGAATCCCGAGGGTTTCTTTGGGAAACACAAGGATTTATTTGGGAATCACAAGGGTTTCTTTGGGAAACACAAAGATTTATTTAGAAAACATGAGGGTTTCTTTGGGAATTGCAAGGATTTCTTTGGGAATTACAAGGTTTTCTTTGGGAAACACAAGGATTTCTTTGGGAAACACGAGGATTTCTTTGTAAAACATTAGAGTTTATTTGGGAATCCCAAGGATTTCTTTGGGAATCACAAGGATTTCTTTGGAAAACATGAAGGTTTCTTTGGGAATCACAAGGGTTTCTTTGGGAAACGTGAGGGGGGAGCTCTCAGACCAGTTTCTGGCCCTGGCGGCTTTAGTGAGCAGAAGTTTGGGGCTGTGAAGTTTGGTCTGCCTGGCTGTCCCCTGCTGTGATGGTGGATAATCAGCCAGTGATTAATGCTCCCTGTGTTTATTGATGTCCTGCTCAGCTGTCCCGGGCGTGGGGAACCCCTGAAGTACCCACAGAGCTCCAGGGAGTTTTGACTCAGGTGAGCACTGACCCAGGGCTGGATCTCTGCTGACTTCCCCGTGGGAATGGGGATTCTGAGGGCACTGCAGGGACAGGGGAGGCTTTTCTTTCACTGTCTTTTTCCAAACGCTGCCACACAGGATCTGTAATTAAATTTACATCCTTTGGAGGTGGAGAGATGGATTTACTGGTGTGGGAGGCACAGATATCAGAGGGACAAACCACTTCATACATCATCTTCTTCTGTGGAAGTGGAGTTTGGTTCCTGTCTAAATACAGCGGCCTGGTAATAAAACTTAATTCATAAATTATAGATGGGTTTGGGGTTTCGGCTGTAGGGTTTTTTTTTGTTTTGTTTCGTTTTGCTGCTCCTCCCTCCCTTGCTGTCCAGGTAAATGCTGAAGTATTTCAAACCCTCCCGGTGCAGGTTGGGCACTCAGAGAATGAATCAGCCTGTCAGGCTCAGACCAGAGGCTGCAGACAATGCACAGTGGTGTGTCACGGTTACTTAGCAACTCCAGCTGAAGAGGTTCAGGTAGAAATCGCTGTCATTTCCATGGGTGAGATCTCTTCCCCCCACCTCTGTGTACACAACGTTTTTTTCCCCCAACAGATAAAGTCTTTTGTAGGTTTTAATGATCTTTCAAATTGAGTTTTCAAAAGAGCCTGCTATTTCTGCAGGGCAATCGGAATTAAATGATGAATTTGGAGGATCTGAGCGTGGCTCACAACAAGAGCAGGAGGCAGTAACCCAAGATGGATAAAAACATCTCTCTGCCCACATGAGGAGCTGGGCAACCCTGTTGGCATTTTCCTCCCTAAAAGTTGATATTGGCAGGGCTGTGCTGGAGCCAAAGCTGTGCCCTGGTGGCACTGGGAGGAGGGAACTGGTTTGCACTTTCCTGGAGCCAAAACTCTTCCCTGGTGGCACCAGGAAGGAGAAGTGGTTTGCACTTTCCTGTGCTGGTCACCATGAAGCCAAAGCTGTGCCCTGGTGGCACTGGGAGGGAGAAACTGGTTTGCACTTTACTGGAGCCAAAGCTCTTCCCTGGTGACACTGGGAGAGGGGACTGGTTTGCACTTTCTTGTGCTGGTCAGGACAGAGCCAAAGCTGTGCCCTGGTGGCACTGGGAGGGAGAAATGGTTTGCACTTCCCTGTGATGGTCAGCATGAAGTCAAACTCTGCCCTTGTGGCAATGGGAGGTGGAACTGGTTTGCACTTTCCTGGAGCCCTGCTGAGGACACCAGCTCTGTTTGCCAGGAGGAAATCTTCCTCCTGGAAGATTTGCCTCTGGCAGCAGGTTAAAAATAATAGCAGCTCTGAAAGTTTTATGACAGCTTCGGGCTAAGTGTTACCTGAACATCAGCAGCTGCAACACAAACACGCCTTGGACCCCGCAATTCATGAAAGGATAATGAGGCCAGGCTCCAGGAGCTCTGTGGGATTCAGGTGGTGAGAGGGGTAGAGGAGCAGCCCCTGGCACTGAGCTTCAGCCCTTCAGCTTTGAACTGGGCTAAATATTTGCTGGTTCAGGCCTTGGGAGCTGAAGGAAACAGGGAATCTCCAGTGGGGACAGGCCTGTCACTGCAGGGCTGGGGGGGCTGGAACAGAACCATCAGCCCTCTCCTCCTTGGGGGCTTCTGGACCTGGAAAAGGTGTCTGTGGGGCAGGGACAGGGGGCTGGTGTGGCTTTAATCTGAGCTGGGAATTCCCCAGGAGCCCTGAACCCCCCACCAGCCATTCTCTGTGCGGTTGTTGTCTTGGTTTGGAAAGACAGGAGTCTGCTAAGGGAGGCAGGAGCCTCCCCTGAAATGGAGAAATGTAAACCCTCCCCACCCCTCCGAATTGCTATAAATTTGAAATTAAGGGGCTCTCAGGCAAAAATATGGGAGCAGGAAATAACAGTTCTTTAATAGGGAAGAAAAAAAATAAAAGGATAAAATAAACAATGCAGTAACTGAACCAGCACTACCAGAGTCAGAACCCAACCTGACACCCTGTGGGTCAGGGTGCTGGCAGCAGTGCCATTGGAATTGTGGCTCAGCCCTCCTGCAGTGTCAGGGGTGGTTCTGCTGGAGCAGGGATCCTGGAGAAGGGTGGAGTCTTCCTCTGGAGATCCAGGGGAAGAGGCAGCTGCTGCTCCTCTGGGAAATCCAGTGGAGAAGCCGTGCTGGTGTTCCAGGAATGCTTGCCAGATATTATATCCAGGCAGGAATGCTTGGCTGGTGTTCCAGAATCTCCAGATGATATCCAGGCAGGAATGCTTGGCTCCTCCCTCTGGGCTCCCATCTCCCAATGGGATGCTGTAGTTCTTATCAGCCATGCAGGGACATTCAATAGCTGTTATCAGCAATGTCCCCTCCGAGGGAGGAGTGATTGTGGTCACTCAAAGAGAGAGATAAGGCAAACTGCCCACTTGACAAAGATAATCTGCCACACAGATGGTAATGGAACACATCTTGCATTGCAATTTTCAACAGGTGGGGAGAGGCTCTGAGCAGAACACCCCAAAATCCTTCCAAATCTTCTGTAGGAAGCTCATGGCCTCTTCAGGAGCCTGACAGGGACTGAGGTGTGTGGAGAGAAGTTGTCCCACCCCAATCAGTGCCAGCACAGAGCTGCTCAGAGAGTCCAGGAGGAGGCTCCAAGTGATCAGTGAGGAGGAAATTGAGCCCCTTAAGGACATGGGGCTGATTTGAGTTGCCAGAAAGAGCAGGAATAAATAGTGCAATCAATGCCTGCTATAAATACACATTAATTTCCCTGCACTTCTCTTTCTCTTGCTTTGTGTCTAGGTTTGAAAGACAGGGATCTGCTGAGGAAGGCAGGACCTCCCTTTCTTGAGAAAGAACTAGGAGCAAAGAAAAAGCAGGATTTCAAACGTGAGCGCTGAGGTGTTGGAGGTGTCACACCTGAAGTGGGTGCAGCATTTGTGATGGGCTGCGGGGGCTCTCCAGTCCCTGCAGCAGTGATCCCGAGGGAATTGGTTGTTACCCCGAGGAAGGGGAACAAGGGGATGGTGCTGCATCCAGGAGCTCCGAGGTGTGTAAAGAAAACTGCTGTAAATGTGAGGATATTTGGCATTTAAGGGAAAATGGGGGGTGTGGGCAGCTGCACTGCCATCATTTTTTGGGTAGTGATGTGCTCAGCTGTAAGCAATGTGCCCAAGCCCTGCTCAGATAAATAACAAGGCAGCCCGCGAACGTGGCTTTGCTTTATTTATCGTTTGCAGGATTTTTATGTCCTGGTGTTACATCTTGTGCTGCTGTTGAGTTTCACGGGCTGTGTAATTTAACTGTGCATTGATTCATTGGCTTTCCAGAGCCCTGCATCTGCTCCTGGAATCACCTGGCTTTGGTAGGAGGCAGGCGAGGGATAACTCCAGGATCTGGGGCTGCTCTTGCCAGGTTTATTCTTCCTTCCTTCCTCCCCATCTCTGGTTTCTGCATTTGTTTTGTTTTTAATGATGATTCTTGTGTACTCTGGGCAGCCTGGAATGACATCCCAGCTCGGGGTTCCCTTGGGTTCTCTGACACCTGTGTGACAGGTGATTAACGTGCTTTACCAAAGACTGACTCCAGTAAAAACTGAAAATATGCTTTTAACATTAATAATGTGCTGGAAATGCTTTCTTCCCCCTGCCTAGGATGAGGAACATCGTGGTTACATTATTTTATCACTGCACTTCCACAGTTATTTTACTGTTATTTTATTACTGCACTTCCACAATGGTTTGTCCATCCAGGGGTGTAACTAATGCATCAGGATTTCACTGGGATGATCTCATGGAAACAATTAGATGGTATCACCTAAATACCAGCTTAGCATTACCTGTAGGAAATCTGGGAGCCTCTGAGAAGTTTGGAAAAAATTGTGGTGTAAAGGTCATCAGCTGTCAGCTGCCATTAACTGGGAATTCGCTCCTGTGGAGTAATTAAGTGGGGTAAAGTGTAAGCCTGAAGAATAAATTGCATCCCACCGTGGGCCTGTCTTTTTTTAATGATTTGTTGGGGGATTGTTATTTAAAAAAATAAAAATCAAAAGCAGAAAGCATTGCTTGTAGTCAATTTACAAAAGGAGCTCATGGAATGTTTATTTCCTCTGAAGAGCTGCTGACAAGAGGAGGGGAGGGCAGACAAAAATCATTGACTAAGCTTTTCCCAACTGTTCAATGGTTTGGAGTGGTTATTGTTGGTGGGATTTTTATTGGAGCTTTTTTTCCCAAACACGATCTCAGTGGCTCTCAGGTGGGGAGCAGATAATTCATCAGAACAGGTGGAATTTGGGTTAAATTCATTCAGAAACCAGTGTGCAACAGGTGAGCCCTCACAGGGTCAGCTCTGGGGGTTTTGGCACCGGTCACAGGATCCTGCCCACAGCTGCTTTTGTTCCACCCGAGGGGACACAATTTCTGCAAAGCTGTTCACTGCCTTTGCTGAAAATCCCTTTACAGAACCTCTTTAAACCCACCAATGATGCTGTGCATATCATTCTGTGCTAAATCAAAGTGTGGGATCAAGTGTGAGGTTCACAGCGAGGTTCAGATTCAAAGGCTGGTGCTCCAAGGGCGGTGTTGTTGATGTAGATCAGCATCTACCTTTCAGCACTAAGCTTTGAGTTTCCACAGACTTGGCTTTTTATAAAAAAAAAAAAAAAACAGAGCTGAAATAGAGATGGAAGGGGGATAATCCTGACACTGCTTGTGATCTCAGCTGCCTCTGTGACCTTTTCCTGTGGCATTAGCTGGATTCTCAGTGGCTTTGTACTTCCTTCTCCAAATTTCCTGCTGGAAGATGAAAGCTGCTCATGCTTCAGGGAGTAACTGTCCCAATAATTGTGTGCAGGGAACGCCTCTGACCGGAGTAGCCGTGACCTGTGCTGGTGGCAGTGGCAGACCCCTGGTGTGGGTGGTCTGAGCACTTCCTGGGCTGCTCAGGCTGTGATGAGGAGAAGGTGGGCTCTGCAGCACCCCCCGTGCTGGGCTGGGGGGAACAAGGAGTTAATTGGAGCTTTGGGGAGGGTGGGAGGAGGAGCAGGGTGGGAGCTGAGGGCTGGTTCCTGCTCTGATCCCCCTGTGAGGTGAGCCCAGCAGGAGACGGAGAGGGGGTGCAGATCTGGGGGCTCTTGGACGTGTCCTGTGCCAGGTGTGTCCTGTGCCAGGTGTGTCTTCATGGATCCCTGGTGCTGGGTGTGTCCCATGCCAGCCATGTCCCCTGTTGGGTGTGTCCCCTGCTGGGTGTATCCTGATGGATCCCTGGTGCTGGGTGTGTCTCCTGCTGGGCGTGTCCCTGATGGGTGTGTCCTGTTGGATCCCTGGTGCTGGGCGTGTCCCCTGCTGGGCATGTCCTGTCCTGGGCGTGTCCTGTTGGATCCCTGCTGTTGGGTGGCTCTCCAGCCAAACCAAACCGAACCACCCCACCCCTGAGAGGGCCCTGCACCCCTCATTCCAGGTCTGTCCAATCCCAGGGGTGCCCAGCTCTGGGCACACCACGGGGATGGATGGGCAGGGCAGTCACCAGGGGTTTGTGCCCTGCTTTTTCCAAAGCCACCAGGAGTGTGACCACGGGAGCTGTGGCTGTGTGGAGCTGGTCCCTGGTGGCCTGGGGTGGCCCAATCCAGTCAGCAGTGCTTTAATTTAACAACTCCCCAGCAGTGGCTCCCACTCACAGTGATGTTGCAAAGTGATTTTGTGCGCTGCTTAATTAAGAGCTGCTTGCAGGAGAAATCCTAATCCATTAGAGGTCGATTTATGCCTTGAAGCAAGGTCAATTTTTCTTTTCCTTTCTTAAATCCGTGCAAAGTTGGAACTTTCTCAGTGTGTGAGCTTGATGTTGCTTTTTTATCTGTTTAGAATTTTGCTGTCTGATTGCTGCTGCTCAAATGGCTCAGAACACGTCCTGGGTTTTGTGAGTTTTGTTTCTGGTCCACTGCTCTGCCTTGCTGTTGAATAATGAGAACTGGAGAGGGAAGTGTCTGATTTGCCACTTTTGCACCTGTTTTAACGCAGTGTCTCTTTGACACTTACATTTACACACAGAAATAGATATAAAACATACATGGAAACATCCTGCACCTTTTCACGGGTGATTCCAGTGCAGTCAAGTGGAGATAAGGAGTAATCTTGTATAATTTAATGAAGAAATTGTAAACCCTGAACTTGCAGAAACAGCTGCACACCATGGTGGGCACCCCCACAGCTTTGCTGTGCCTGTAACTGGTTAAACTGGGATGAAAAGAGCAGGCTGTGCTCTGCAGGAGGATGTTTTTGGAATTCCTCAGCACTGCTGCCTGGCCCTTGGAGATGTCCAGTCATGTCTGATGTGCTTGAGCAGAGCTTACTGCTAAACCAACCTTGATAATCCCAGCCCCCAGAGGCTGCTGCTCTGCCAGGGATTCATTCCTGCCAGCCTCAGCATCCACAAACCCTGCCAAGGCAAAAATCACATCCACTTACCACCACTTTGTCAGTACAGGGCTGAGGAGCAGGAAAAAAAATAATACTTTTAAAGATGGAGCCTCAATAGCCTGAAGAAAATTCTGGATGCATTCTAAACCCAGCCTCAGTGTAGTACAGCCCACTCAGGATACCTGGAGCTGCTTGGCCAGTTTCTCCCTAGAAAAGCTGTTCATGATTTAACTGGGGAAGTTTGGGGGTTCTGTTGTTGCAAGCTCTCATTTGAGGGGGCCTATGCACAAGTGGGAGCCATCAAACTGGGGCTGTGCTGATCCCCTCAGGGTGGGGAGCATCAAAAGGGGAGCCTGGGGAAAGCACATCCCTGAGCCTGAGCTGCAGTAAACCCTGGGAGCTTCTTGAGCTTGAATTTGCAGTAAACCCCGGGAATTTCTTGAGCTTGAATTTGCAAAAAACCACAGGAATTTCTGCTGTTCTCTGTTGTAAACCCAGCAAGCTGGGTGGGCACAAGAAAACGAGCAGAGAATGAAAAACACAGTAAAAACCTTTCCTAAAGAGTGAGATCCTTTGAACTGGGCTAATCCCAGCCCTGGGAGGGCAAGAGGGGCGCAGAAAACCGGGCAGGGATTTGTGATTGAAGGTTCCTGGTGAAGAGCAGAGCAGAATTTGTCCAGACTTTGAGCAAGCATCATTCCCTGCCAGGCTGGAGATGCCAGCTCTGAAGAGTTAACTCTGCATCCTTCAGGGAGCACGGGCACAGCTGGTGGGGGCTCTGCTGAAAGGAGCAGCCTCTGGCAAGTTCCTGCTCTGCAGGGAGAGGAGCAGGGCTCTGCACAGACAGATGAAGCTGTTGCTCAGGATGGAGCTGCTGTTTTCTGTCCAGCTGCTGCTCACAGAACAATTTGTATTCTCTGAGGGGGCTGATTTTTTCTCTGCCTTTGCTCTCCAAAGTTCAAGCTCCTCTTCTGGAAGTTGCATTTAACCTTTAAGAAACAAGCTGAAGTCGCTGTCCGTGACCTTGGAGGATGGGGGCAGAGAGGGGAAGAAATATCACAGTGTCTCACCAGAGACACCTTTAGAAGTACCTAACAAGGCATTTAATATCAAATGGGAGAAAAGAACACTTAACTCGAGTGACAGGAGCTGGAGAGGGGCAGAGGAACATCCTGCCACAGCCACGGTCAGGACAGGGGATGACAGGCACAGGAGCTGGAGTGGCAGTGTCCTTTTTGTCACACAGCCCTGGAAAAGGTGCCAGAGGAACGGAGATAAGAGCAGAGCAGGTGCAGGAAAATCCAGCCCATCCGTGGCAGGTGACTTTTCACAATGGATGGAAAGGTTATCACCGCGCAGATCACAGGTGATAACGCTGGGAGGAAATGTCATTTCTCCCCTCTTTTTTCCCTGCCTTTGCTGCGCTGTTGATCTCTCTGTGACACAAAGAGGGGTCACAGCCGCTGCTGCTGCTTTTGAGCTGTCTGGAGGCAAACGCTGATTGTGATGCAGATGGTTTGTCTGATGTGGTGCAGGGAAGGAGCTCGGTCTTTGTGAGGCTCGGAGTGAATAGCAACTCCTGCAGTATCGATCACTGATCTGACAGGAACTTCAGACAGACCTTCCCCATTGGGAGCTGGGGCAGCTGAGGGTAATTCTGGAGCCTGAGCTGGTCAGGAGTCAGGAGGGGTGTTGGTTGGGTTTTTTTATATTTTTTCTCCACATGGGTTTGCTACAATGTATCTTTCACAGTTCTGATTCTCTAAATTATCTAGTCTTTGTGTAAGGCCATGTTTTGAATCTTGCTGAAAGTTCAGTTTCTTTCTCAGCAATGTCATCTCTATTCCATGGCCTTCCTAAGCCAGCACTCCTCATCTCAGAGTTTGCACACAGATGGACAAGGCTGTGTGAGCTTTAGTCTCAGGTTTAACTGGGCCTGTATTCACTTCCCATCTGTCAGAGCTGGGGCAGTTACCCTCTGTTCATTGGGCAGTTTTCTTTATCTCTCCCACAACCAATCCTCCCTCCAGGAGATCTCTGCTGTTCATGGGCCATTAATTATTAATTATCTTCTGTTTATGGCCAGTGAGTGTTCCCGCATGGCTGATAAAATTCCATCATCCAATGGGGAGATGCTCCACCCAGGGGAGGAGCCAAGCATTCCTACTTGGATACAATCTGAGATTTCAAGCATTCCTACCTGGATACAGTCTGAGCTTTGGGACACCACAGCAGCCTTTGCCCCCTGCATTCCCAGAGGAGCAGCTTTCTGCTGCCCTGCATTGCCAGAGGGAGCCCAGGCCCATCTCCAGCAGCCCTGGAGCTGCAGAGGAAAACTCCCCCCTTGTGCAGGATCCCTGCTCCAGCAGAACCACAGCTGGCACTGCAGGAGGGCTGAGCCCCCATGGGATGCCACCACCCTGACCCTCAGCCTGCCAAAGCTGCACTTCCCTCCCCAAAATCTCCTCTTCACCCATCTCCAGGGAAATCAGCCATGTTCAGCCAGCTTGGCTCTGATCCGTGCTCCCGTGCTGTGCCATCCCTCGGGGGGAATTGGGATAATTGGAGGTATTGGGGGCCAGCTCCTGACAGAGAACCCCAGTGCTCCCATTTCCATGAGATCTGCTCCCCTTTCCACAGGATCTGTTCCCCTTTCTGCAGGATCCACTCCCATTTCCTTGGGATCTGCTCCCATTTCCACAGGATCTGCTCCCATTTCTGCAGAACCTGCTCCCGTTTCTGCAGGATCTGCTCCCCTTTCCATGGCCTTCTCTCCTGTTTCCACAGGATCCGCTCTCATTTCCACGGAATCCGCTCCCCTTTCCTTGGGATCTGCTCCCATTTCTGCGGGATCCTCTCTCCTTTCTGCAGGATCTGCTCCCCTTTCCGTGTGATCCACTCCCATTTCTGTGGGACCCACTCCCCTTTCTGCAGGATCTGCTCCTGTTTCTGCAGAACCTGCTCCCATTTCCTCAGGATCCGCTCCCCTTTTCACGGGATTCTCTCTTTTTCCCATGGGATCCTCTCCCTTTCCCGCGGGACCTGCTCCCGTTTCTGTGGGACCCACTCCCATTTCCGCAGGATCTGCTCCTGTTTCCGTGGGATCTGCTCCCCTTTCCTTGGAATCCTCTCCCGTTTCCGTAAGATCCGCTCTCCTTTCCATGGGATCCACTCTCCTTTCCATGGGATCCGCTCCCCTTTCCTTGGGATCTGCTCCCTTTTCTGTGGGATCCGCTCCCCTTTCTGTGGGATCCGCTCCCCTTTCCTTGGGATCTGCTCCCCTTTCCTTGGAATCCTCTCCCGTTTCCGCAAGATCCGCTCTCCTTTCCATGGGATCCACTCTCCTTTCCATGGGATCCGCTCCCCTTTCCTTGGGATCTGCTCCCCTTTCCGTGGGCTCCGCTCCCACCGCAGGCCCAGCACGAGGCACCTGCTCTGTCACGGGCACGCTCACCTCTCTGCAGAGCTGTAATTGAGTTAGGGAGGTTACCATGGCAACCCCTGCAATTAATTAAAGTGCCTGGGCATGGGAAGTTTATAGATGCAGAAAACATTTTCATATATAAATAGTGCAATCTGTTTGTGCTCCGAGGATTTGCCCCTTCCCTGCTTCTCCTCTAATCTCAGCTGAAGAATTGGGTTGTTTTGCTTTTTTTTTTTTTCCTGGTTTTTTTCCCCCTCTGGGGATTGATAAATAACTGAGTTATTGCCCATAAATGGGTAAATAAAGTCCCTGCAGTCCGTGTCCAGCTGCTGAATGCTGAGTGAAGGGATGAGGCTTCCCAGGGCAGCCCAGGCCACTGTCCCCAAGCTCTCCTGTCCCCAGGGGTGCCCTGCTGGCCGTGCCACGGGTGAAATGTGTGACCTGGGCAGGTGGGCTCTGCCCTGCCTTGGCTACTCGTTGGGTGTCGCCCTGATTTTTTAAGATTTTCTAAGCCTTCTGATGTTTACGTTCTTGTAACGAACTTTCTTGTACACGCTTTCTGTAAATAACTCATTGTTTTGCATTCTTTTATGGACGAGAAGTTTGATGGACTGTTGGTTTGTCCAGTGTCATTGGAGTGGTGGCACTGTCACCCTCCAATCCACTGTCACTTTTGGAAATCTATAAATGTTGGAGTCAGAAAATAAACTTCAATTTTCTTCACCCTGAGAGCAGCAGTGTGTGCTCGTGTTGTTTTGTGTGCTACAGTGACACCTCCCCAGCTCTCCTGGTGCTCCTCTGGGAATTCCAGCCCAGGAATTCCCAATTCCCAATATCCCATCCATCCCTGCCCTCTGGCAGTGGGCTCCACTCCCTGTGTCCTGTCCCTCCATCCCTCGTCCCCAGTCCCTCCCTGTCGCCCTGATTTTTTAAGATTTTCTAAGCCTTCTGATGTTTACATTCTTGTAACGAACTTTCTCGCACACTTTCTGTAATTAACTTATTGTTTCACATTCTTTTATGGAGGAGGAGAAATTTGATGGACTGTTGGTTTGTCCGGTGTCATTGGAGTGGTGGCACTTTCACCCTCCAATCCACTGTCACTTTTGGAAGTGTATAAATGTTGGAATCAGAAATTAAAAACTCTCTTTTACCTTGCAAGAGCAGCGTGTGCTCATCGTGTTATTTGGTGTCCTATAGTGACAGTTTGGGGCTGTTTGAGAGAGGACAATCAGCACTGAGGCAGGGCAGTGCCCTGGGCTGCCCTTGGAGCTGCCAATGGCACAGGGAGGTCTCAGCACTTCCCAGGTTTGGTTCTTTCCCTTTCTTTGCCCCTTTTGTTTTTATTCTGGGCTGGGGAGAGCTCCCGGTGCTCCCTGGGGTCTCTGTGAGGCTGAGGTGGTCTCAGAGCTTGCTGTGCCTCCTGCAGGGAGGGTGGTGGCCCAGATTTGCAGGAATTGGATGTGCTCTGTCCCCAGGATGGACCTGCAGCACCTCCCACCCTCCGAGGGGAGGGCAGAGATTCCCAGAGAACATTATATTATATTATATTATATTATATTATATTATATTATATTATATTATATTATATTATATTATATTATATTATATTATATTATATTATATTATATTATATTATATTATATTATATTATATTATATCATATCATATCATATCATATCATATCATATCATATCATATCATATCATATTATTACATATTATTACATATAATAAATTACATTATATATTATATATTTATTATATAAATCATTATATTATTACTATAATTAATATTATATTATTAATATTATTATTATTATATAAATTATATTACATTATATATTATTATATTTATATTACTATATCTTTATTGGAACCTGCCAGGTCAGTGCAGCTGTGCCTCTGCTACCCGCGTGCAAATCAAAGGCACCAAATCAGGATTGGAGCTGAAAGGCTGAGCTTTGAGCGCTGAGCTGATCTTCAAAAGCCATCAGCTCCTCAGCTGGCTCATCGGAGTCATTATCAAAGCACACACGAGCTCCTGCTGCCGTGACAAATTGTCCAGGATCACGCCTGCAGATGGTCCCGGGCGGGCTCGGAGCTCCAGGAGGGGCTGCAGGTGTGGGGGGAGAGGTTGGGAATGGCCCTGCGCACCTGAGCACTCCCACAGCAGCTTTTCCAAGGCTCCTCTGCTCAGGGTGGCCTTGTTGGGCTGCAGGAACTCAGTGTGGAGCCTCAGGATGCTGATCCCTGTGAAATTTGGGGGCATTTGTGGGGTTGTGATGCAGTGAAAGCCCCGGGCAGGATGGACAGAGCTGAGGAAGGACAGCTCAGCCCCATCAGGGGCTCAGTGCCTGGTGGGACAGGCAGAAAAGAGGCAAAAATAATCCCCAAGAGGACAAGAACTCCAGATGCAAAAGGAGAAGGAAAGATGGATTGTTGTTTGTGGCAAAGGAAGGGATTCAGACTGGCAAATACCTGCGAATACCTGCTGGGCGTGAGTCTGGGCCGAGTTTTGTGAATTCAAACTCTGCCACTTGTTCTTTGTGCTGGCACCTGACGCTGGCTGGGGGCTGTGTACAGATCACAAACGGGACGGGGCTGCTGTGGAACGTGCCTTGAGCTGTTTTATTTTCCAGCATCAATCTCATTACATGGTGATGACGATGGGAAGATGCCACCAGCTCACATCCCAGGCAGCAGACCAAGAACTTAATGTTACAACTCACTTTATAAGTTTTTTGACCAATCACACAAAGCAAAAGCACAGTGACAGTAGTTCCATCCAACCACTATAAGCACACCTTTGGTTAAAACAATGCTTGCTTGTTTTGAATACAACACCTACTTTTGAGCTTTAAAACACAACACACAGAGCTCTATTACTAAGCTTCAAACTTCCTAATATCTCACTAGATAAACTTTTCTGTAGATTAGGGAGTTATTCTAGACCAGCATTAATACACAGATCATTATTCTATTTGTCCTTGCTTTTCTACAGTTTAAATAATTTTTCTGCTGACCAATCTCATGGCTGCTGCTTAGCTCCAATCACAGTTCTGCTGTCTCTGAGGCCTGCCTTTTGCAGCTTTCCCAAACCCCTCTGATTTTGTGGATTCCCACAGGCACCTTCAGGAAGGGTGGGTGAAGGGCTGGGGACAGCCCCAGCAGTGTCCTGAGAGAAGCCCCTGAATTAAAGCTGTGCCACAAAAAGGACCCGTGCTTGGGGTGATCTCCTGCCCTTGCCCGCATTTCCACCCCCCAGGAAGGTGCAGAATTCACTCCCCACGTTATTCCCGTCCTCCCCATTATTCCATCGTTTTATCCTCGTGCACTGGGGATTTCTAAATGGTGTGTTAAATGAACATCTGCCACCGGCAGGGCTGGCACATCTGGAGCCGTTAATTTTTCATTATTTCCCCGTGTTGGGGGTCAGATGTTCACGATGTGGGAACGCAAGAGATTCCACTGGTGGGTTTAATGTCTCTGAAGCAGATAATTCTATTTACAGAAGCGTTTTAAACCGCCCAAACTGTGAGAGCTAACTGCTAGAAAGGTTTCATTTTCCAATTATGGATTTTTTTAAAAATCAAGAATCCTGCAGAACTTATCCAAACACCAACCCATTTATGACTTACAAAAGTTTGGAAAGTGGATTATTCTTCTCTCTGTTGTTTCCTGGATGGCTTTGCTGGGCTTTGCTCTGTCACTTGTGCTTTTTACCACTTTCCTGTTTTAAACAGGAGGAATCACTTATTGGCATTAAGAGTTTGGAAGCAGAATAATAAATATAATAAATATAATTAAAATATAATTAATAAGCTATATTATAATATATAATTAATAAGCTATATTAATAAATATATTAATAAATATTTATATATATTAAATATACAGAGCTCTAAGGTAACTCTTTTTTGGCCCATTGTTACTTTTCTTTGGTGCCACCAGGGAGCTGCCCTGATCCCAGGGGCTCTGGAGCTCTGCCACGGGAGGAACTGTGTTCATGTAGTAAAAAATGATCAGTAAAATCCGGAGTTGTGCCCTGGCTGTGATTTCAGTTTCCTCCCTGCACCCCAGACCAGCTCAGCCCAGCCCTTCCCTCCCTGCCCGGGGCTGGGCTCGTCCCTCCTGCTGCTCCCAGCCAAGCAAATGTCACCCAAAGGTCACCCAGCAGCACAGAGCTCCGCTGCAGTGGATGCTGAATTTCAATGGGGAGGAAAAAAAAAAAAAGAAAAAAATTAAGGAAGAAAGGAAGAAAGTTTTAATTTTCTTGGCATTTGCTGCGTGCGGAGCAGCATCGCCTCGGGCCGGGCTCGGTCTGGCTCTGCAAAGCTCAGCCTCTTTCAGGCTCCTCACTTCCACCTGCAAGGACAAGCTCAAGGGCAGGGAAGGGACAAGGATGGAGGGGACCCAGCTGAGCCTTTGCAGGGCAACGTTTGTACCTGAATTTTGGGGCAGGGAGGAGATGCCACCCCTGAATCCTTGCTCCCCTCCAGCCCTCCCTGTGGCCTGTGTCCTGCTCAGCCTGGCTGGGATATTCCCCCTTGAAAATCAGCTCCTGGTTATTCCCCCAGCCAAAATGAGCTCTCCACTTACAAACCCCTGTGGTTCTGTCCAGATGAAGCTCTACCAGCAGAGATTCCCAGTTAGCTGCCTCATACCCTGTTTGCTAAAGCTCTGCTGCTTCTCCACCCCCTCCAGGCCTGGGAGCACCTCAGAATTATTTTCTGTGTGTGGGGTAGCACAGAGGTACCATCCTCCTGGGATTTTCCAGGATTGTGCCCTTTTTTGTGGCTTGGAGGGCTTTCCTTTGTGGTATTAAATTGCTGTTATTCCCTCCCAACCCCAATCACCAATTAGGGTGTTGAAAATTGCAAGGCAAGATGTTTTCCATTACCATCTGTATGGCAGATTACCTTTGTCAAGTAGGCAGTTTGCCTTATCTCTCTCTTTGAGTGACCATAATCACACCTCCCTCGGGAGGGGACACTGCTGATAACAGCTATTGAATGTCCCTGCATGGCTGATAAGAACCACAGCATCCCATTGGGGGATGTGAGCCCAGAGGGAGGAGCCAAGCATTCCTACCTGGATATAATCTGGAGATTCTGGAACACCAGCCAAGCATTCCTGCCTGGATATAATCTGGAGATTCTGGAACACCAGCCAAGCATTCCTACCTGGATATACATCTATTTACCACAGCATTCCTGCCTGGATATATCTGGAGATTCTGGAACACCAGCACGGCTTCTCCGCTGGATTTCCCAGAGGAGCAGCAGCTGCCTCTGCCCCTGGATCTCCAGAGGAAGACTCCACCCTTTTCTCCAGGATCCCTGCTCCAGCAGAACCACCCCTGACACTGCAGGAGGGCTGAGCCACAATTCCAATGGCACTGCTGCCAGCACCCTGACCCACAGGGTGTCAGGTTGGGTTCTGACTCTGTCAGTGTTGTTCTAGTGTATCGCATTGTTTATTTTATCTTTTTTTTTTCCTTCCCTAATAAAGAACTTATTTCTTGCTCCCATATTTTTTGCCTGAGATCCCCTTAATTTCAAATTTATAGCAATTCGGAGGGGAGGGGAAGGTTCACATTCTCCATTTCAGGGGAGGCTCCTGCCTCCCTTAGCAGACTCCTGTCTTTCCAAACCAAGACACAGGGGCACGCTAATGACGGTAATTGTGGTGTGAGTAGCCTGACTTTGGTGCTCAGTGACCCAAGCCCTGTCCATTTATCCGGGCGCACTCAGCTGAATTCACTGCTCTGCAAAATGCTGGGCTGGTCCTGTGTAGTGGATATTTTCACCCCCAACGAGAGGAGAGAAAATGACATGACAAGGAGCCAGGGCAGTGCAGGAGGAGCCTCCTGCAGGTGTGACTCCAAGCAGCTGCTCCTGCCCTGACCTGGCTCCTTCTGCACTCCCCCAGCTCCTCCTCAGTGCCCCGGGTGCTTCTGAGGCAGGGCTGGATGGTTTTGGTGCTCCTGAGGTGGGGATGCCTGTTTTTGGTGTTCCCAAGGTGGGGATGGAGGTTTTTGGTGTTCCCCAGGCAGGGATGGATGGTTTTTGCTGTTCCTGAGGCAGGGATGGGTGGTTTTTGGTGCTCCTCAGGCAGGGATGAATGCTTTTGACATTCCTGAGGTGGGGATGTGTGTTTTTGGTGTTCCTGAGGTGGGGATGGAGGTTTTGCATGCTCCTGAGGTGAGGATGGATGGTTTTTGGCACTCCTGAGATGGGGATGGATGGTTTTTGCTGTTACCACGGCAGGGGTGGGTGTTTTTGGTGTTCCCAAGGCAGCGATGGATGTTTTTTGGTGCTCTTGAGGCAGGGATGGAGGTTTTTGGTGTTCCCCAGGCAGGGATGGATTTTTTTGGTGTTCCTGAGGCAGGGGTGGATGTTTTTGGTGTTCCCCAGGCAGGGATGGATGTTTTTTGGTGCTCCTTCCCCCAGGCCCAGCCCAGTGAAGGCTCCCCACAAACACAATCCTGGGGAGGGAGGAAAAACCCTTCATTTCTACTTTTCCCTGGTTTTTAAACTGCTCTGCGACCCCTCACAGAATATTCCCAGGGCTGTTAGGGATAAATAATGGAGATAATGAGGAGATTCCCCTGGTCAGAGATAACAAAAATCCCTGGAAGTGTTGGGAAGGACTGAGGGAGCTGTGAAATTCCTCCTGCAAGATGTCAGAGCCAGCAGGAGCATCCCTGGGCCTGTCAGGAGCTCAGGGAAGGTTTTTTTTTTAATTTCATGTGTTCTCTGCTCTGCCCAGGCAGCACCCCCTCCCTTTTTTATTAATGTCAGAAGACGTTTCCAGCCCTGCAGGGCACAGGCAGCATTTCCCAGCTGGGCTCATTATTAATTCAGCCCCAAAATTTCAATTCCAGCCAGCCCGAGGTGAAGCTCCTGCTCCAGCAGGGTCCCCAGTAACAACCTCTGCTGCCTCATTTCATATTTTTATCTGTAACAAATAGAATAAAATAATAAATAATAAAATACTCCCAGCTACTGGGATTTTAAAAAGGGTGAGAAAAACGGGCTCTGTTTGTCCGGGATATTTCCTAAAGGAGCTGACAGCTGTTTAGGAAAATGAGCTGGGGTGTAAATCATCCTTGAAGGAGAGTCAGGGGGAAATGCACTTTATAAAGAGCAGCATTTTTTGGGTGTAAAGCTTTTGCTGTAATCTCTGTAAACTCTGGAGCAGGGCTTTAATGAGCCCCGTGTTTGCAGAGAGCTCCCAGTGCCCTCCACAGCAGGGAAAACGAAACAGAAATAACAGTGAAGGGCAGGGGTGGGGAAGGGAATCACAGCACCTTTCCCACAGTCAGGATTTTAATTGACTTTCTGCTGTGTGGGAAAATTAATCCCCAAACACCAGAGGTTTATGTCCAAAAAGGAGGCAGAGGAGTCCTTTGACTTTATTCCAATCAAGGCAGAGGCCATGGGGCATTCCCTGGGGTCTCCAAGTTTTGGAGGATGCAGCCTCCCTTTTTATCCCAATTTCCAGCCACATTTCCCTTCTCTCTTTCCCCGTTTCTGAGGTACTTGAGAGGTTCAGATTTCCCTGAACACCTGATCCCGAAGATTCCCCTCTAATATATAACCCTCCCTTTTCATTTTTATTTCTTATGGAATTTAGGTTTTTTTCCCCATTTTGCAGAGGTTCAGACTTCCCAGAACAGCTGATACTGAAGATTCCCCTCTAATGTATAACCCTCCCTTTCAATTTTTAATTCTTACTGAATTTAGGGGTTTTTCCCCATTTCTGAGGTATTTGAGAGGTTCAGACTTCCCAACACACCTGATCGCAAAGATTCCCCTCTAAAGTACAACCCTCCCTTGTAATTTTTAATTCTTATGGAATTTAGGGGTTTTCCCCATTGTCTCTTTCATCTCTCAATGTCTAATTTCATTCATCAGCAAACCTAAAGTTTGTTTGTAAAAGCAAATCTCTTTTTCCATTCATCCATCACTGGAATCCTTCCCATTTTTTCTTTTATTTCCCAGTGCTGGTTTTATCTACCAGCAGACCCACAGAGTGTTTGGAAAGACAAACCCAACATTCCTCTCCCTGTGAAGCCAAACGGTGAAGTTTTCTCCCCAGGAATGTGGAGTGCAGAGGTTTCAGCGCTGTCACAGCCCCTTAAATGGGTCTGATGGTGACAAATCCTTTCAGGAACGCTTGTCATTCCTCGGCGAGTTTGTAAATCGAGTCGGAGCTTAAGGTACTTTTTCTCGCCTTGCATTTTAATGCTGTTGGTGCTTCCACCAGCCCGGATCTCTGCTCCTCGTTTCCTGCTCAGTCCCAGCTCCCTGAAGCTGACAGGAGCCCGTGATAATGAGCAGTAAATAATTGCTAGCCGTGGGCAAGAGCCTGAGCAGGCACCCGAACATTCCAGGTAATGAGGGGGAGAATTTATCTGCACATCCACCAAGTGGGGCTGGGGAGATGCAGGGTCCTGCTCTGCCAGGTTTGTCACCCACAAACGGGCTGGCATTTCTCAGAAGAGCTCAGCTGCTAATTAGCACCTTTAAAAATCTGAGTTTTTAGCCCAAGACGTCCCAGCAGCTCTCAGGAGTGCCAGCAGTGCTTCGGGTGTTTCTCAGTGCTGAGTCTCGAGGGGAATTCTTGGATCTGGGCTTTGGGAAGGGCGTTAAGGTCAGGTTGTGTTCCAGGTGAGGCTTCAGCACCTGCCCAGAGCTTGAGGACACAATGGGATCAAACAAAGGGGAGCTGTGGCTGCTCTGAGGAGAAAATGCTTGGGTGTCGCAGACATCTTTTATGAAAAATCCTTTCCTTAGGATTTTTCCTCCTGAAAAGCTGAGAGGCCTCAGGAACAAAATGGAAACAATGGTTATCTGCTGCTGTGGAATGCAACAGGTGGATCTGTGATTGGTCTCATGTGGTTGTTTCTAATTAATGGCCAATCACAGCCCAGCTGGCTCGGACAGACAGTACGAGACAGACCCTTTGTTATCATTCTTTGCTATTCTATTCTTAGCCAGCCTTCTGATGAAATCCTTTCATCTGTTCTTTTAGTATAGTTTAATGTAATATATATCATAAAATAATAAATCAAGCCTTCTGAAACATGTAGTCAGGTCCTCATCGCTTCCCTCAACCTGAGACCCCTGTGAACACCTGTGAACACTTGGGTGAGGAAATTTTTCTTCTCTGTTTTCTTCTTCTTCTTCTCTATTTTTCTTCTTTTAATTTTTTTTTCCCCAGATTTTACTTCACTGGTGTTGATTTAGGGCTCTGCATTGGAACTTGCAGCACAGAGCTCTTTGCCACCAACCATGCACCAGGTTTGATGGGAATATTTGATTTTACTCCACTCAAGGCTAAATTATATATATATATATATATATATTATAGCTATAAATTATATCTATAAATTATATATATATATAATATATATATGTAATAATCTCCTCCCCCCACTCCAGAGCATGGTCCTGGAGCTGAACTCAGCTCGGTGAGCAGAGCAGAACAGAGGAATTCTTTTTGCTGTGGGAATTTTGTCCCGGCCCTGCCGCTCTCCCCACGTTCCTGGAAAGTCTTGAATAATCAAATGGGTCATTTCTGCTCAGCTGCTGTGATTTATTGTCCCATGGAACCCAGATCTTCTGAATGCTAATGAAAAAAACCCCCATCAGCCGGGCTGATGCCATTCTGCTTTATGACCTTATTAAATCTTACACTTTCCTATCATGTGGTGACAATTACTGGAGGACAGGCCAGGGCTCCTGCCACCACCACTCAGCGCTGTCAGCGCCGGGCCCGGGAGATTTACACCCCTGAGCAGTCCTGAGAGACATTTTTACACTGCTGACAGGATTATATAACAAGAGAAAAGGCCATTAACAAATACAAAGGAACGGGCGGAGGCGAGAGGGCAGGTGGAGAATGGGGCAGTAAATCCCGGCTCTGGCAGCCGGCAATAAAATCACCTTGTGGGGAGATTTAATGAGCTGAGAGGGGGCAGAGCTGGCACCTGGCACAGCCCGGGGCTCAGGGCGGGGCACGGGGCACAGCCCGGCCCTGGCTGGGCAGGTCTGTGCCAGGGAATGTCCTGGGATGTCCTGGGATGTCCCTGGGATGTCCTGGGATGTCCCCAAGTGTGGGCACAGCCAGCCTTGGCTGGGGACGTCTGTGCCAAAGAACGTCCCTGGGATGTCCCTGGGATGTGGGCACAGCCCTGGCTGGGAATGTCCTGGGATGTCCCTGGAATGTCCCTGGGATGTCCCTGAGTGTGGGCACAGCCCGCGCTGGGAATGTTCTGGTATGTCCTGGGATGCCCCCAAGCCTGGGCACAGCCAGCCCTGGCTGGGGATTTCTGTGCCCTGGGATGTCCCTGGAATGTCCTGGGATGTCCCTGAGTGTGGGCACAGCCTGGCCCTGGCTGGGCAGGTCTGTGCCAAGGAGTGTCCTGGGATGTCCCTGGGATGTCCCTGGGATGTCCCTGGGATGTCCTGGGATGGCCTGGAATGTCCTGGGAAGTCCTGGGATATCCCTGGAATGTCCCCAAGCCTGGGCACAGCCCAAACCTGGCCGGGGATGTCTGTGCTCCTGGGATATTCTGGGATGTTCCTGGAATGTCCTCGTATGTCCTGGGATGTCCCCAAGCCCGGGCACAGCCAGCCCTGGCTGGGGATTTCTGTGCCCTGGGATCTCCCTGGAATGTCCTGGGATGTCCCTGAGTGTGGGCACAGGCTGGCCCTGGCTGGGAACGTCTGTGCCAAGGAATGTCCTGGGATGTCCCTGGGATGTGGGCACACCCAGCCCTGGAATGTCCTGGGATGTTGCTGGGATGTCCCTGGGATGTCCTGGAATGTCCCAGAATGTCCCTGGGATGTCCCTGAGATATCCCTGAGTGTGGGCACAGCCCAGCCCTGGCTGGGGATGTCTGTGCCCCTGGAATGTCCCTGGAATATCCTGGGATGTCCCCAAGCCAGGGCACAGCCCAGCCCTGGCTGGGGATGACTGCGCCAAGGAACAATCAAATGAACGAATTAATTCAATTCAAATAATTAATTACTAAAAATAATTAATTGAATGGTTGAAACCAAAAATCCACCCCCAAAGGTCCATGTGAGCCCCCCCTTCCCAGTGCCTGGCCTGGTTTGAGCCCAGCAGTGAAAGGACAGCAGGGTCAGGTGTCAGTAAAAGACTCTTTATTCATAAATAGCTGATATCCATAATTCCCATCTGTACAACTCTTTCCAAAGGCCGGGGCCACACAGCTCTGAAACTCTACAGAAAACACCCAAAGTGTCCACTTTGACTTCTCCAGGACAATAGAACACAGCTGGTTGGCATTACCAAATATATATATATATATGTATATATATTTATATATGTACATGTGCTGAAAAAAGAAGCCAGTGCAGCCTTTTCCAAGGAGTCTCTCCCAAGTATTTTCACTGTACAACATTCAGAATTTACATTGATAGAACAAGGCACAGAAAGTGTGGTATGAAGCCAAGGCCATGCTTTTGATTCCACGTTCTGTCTCCCTTCCCCTCTCCTTCAGCTTCATCCTAAGAAGGGCTCAGGGCTCTGCCCTCCTTCACCCCAAACACGCCGAGGCAGGGAGGGATGCTCAGGCAGAGCAGCCAAGGAGCTTTTCACAACCTCTTCACTGCAAAAAATAAAGGAGCAGAAGAGAAAACAAGTCTCTCTAGAGGAATACTTGTGGGCTTTTTGTTTTTTTCTCTTTTTAGGAGTT
This sequence comes from Camarhynchus parvulus, assembly GCF_901933205.1. NCBI lineage: Eukaryota > Metazoa > Chordata > Aves > Passeriformes > Thraupidae > Camarhynchus > Camarhynchus parvulus. The sequence goes on from NC_044592.1 coordinate 3,456,688, forward strand.
ATTTATATTTTGTGTCAGGTTGGGTCGAAGTTCGTCCTCCCATTTTCACCTAAGAGCTGGCTTAAAGTTCTGGAAGTTGAGGATGCAATGGGAATTTTGTTATCTCTTGTCTGACACTGCCCAGAGCCTCACCAGACTGACCAGCACGACATTTTATCTTATCCAAACCAACAGAAGGAGCACATTTAACATGTTTGTAGCTGTTTATCAGCTGGGATATTGGGGTCACAGCGGGATGGGGGAGCGCCAGGTGAGGGGATGGAGTTTGTGCTCCCAAAGCTGTGTCTGTGAGCCCAGGGTTTGTGCGTGCCCTGCTCGGCTGGGAGAGGCGCTCAGGAGCCCTGGGGCTCAGCATGGGGGCTGGGGTGGAGGCCGAGAGGGGAAAGGATGGAAAAATTGACAGATTCACCTAAAAATTTGGGGCTGGGGTTTGGGGTTTCCTCCCTCCCCCTCCAGTGCCCGAATAAGGGACACCTGAAGGGATTCCTGGGGGAGATATCCCTGAAGGGATTCCTTGAGGACATATCCCAACCATGGGACACCTGAAGGGGTTCATGGAGGAGATATCCCAGCTATAGACACCTGAAGGGATTCCTTCAGGAGATATCCTAACCATGGGACACCTGAAGGGATTCCTTGAGGAGATATCCCAATCAGGGACACCTGAGGGGATTCCTTGAGGAGATATCCCAACCATGGGTCAATATTCCCAATTCCAGCGTGGGGATGGCAGGGGCTGCATGTTCCACTCTGCCAGAGCCAGGGGCTGGTCGGTGCTGGGAGGGTTTGGGAGGAAACCCCAAACTTTCCCCTCCTGCTCTGCCCAGGCTGGGTGCAGGGAACCCCAAACTTCACCAATTCCACCCCAAAATCCTGGGGCTGGGCAGGGAGGGTTGTGAGCCTCTGTTGGAGCAGGAGCAGTGTCCAGGGAGGAATTTCAGCAGAGCTCATCCCAGGAATGAACAGCCCCTGGGAAACCACGGGCAGGCTCTGGGTGAGGGATGTTCCCCCTTTCCTGCTGTGCCACAGGTGAGAGAGAACTCCCTGGGGCATCAGCCAAGGAAAGGCCAGAGAGGCAACCCTGGAGATCATCCTTGGTTGTCAAGGACTTCAAATCTCATTTCCTGTTTTCCACTCAGTTAATTACCAGCCAAGAACAGCTCTTTGCTGCAATCTGTGTTTTAGAGGCAGAAACAGCCTGAAAAAAGAAGATTCAGCTGGTGACCAGAAGCCCAGCCCAGTCCTTCCTTTGTTTAACTCACCTGGGCTGTGCCTCCCTTTTGTGGAAAACTGGAATTGATCAGTTATTGAATGCTTTAAAACTCTCACAGCGCTGCCTTGCAGGTGGAAAAGAATGGACTTGCAGTGTGATGTGAATATCCTGGAGTCTGCAAGATCCCTTTCTGCTGATTTATGCTGAATAAGATTCTCTGAAAGGCAGCAGTGCCCAGGCCAGAGAGGGGGAGAGCAGCTGTGGCCAGAGATAAAAACAAGGACAAAAGGAGTTTGCTGGATTTTAAGAGAATTGTTTGATATCTCTTCATCTATTACAAAAATCCCAATAAAATTTCTGTGGGAGTGCAGGGCGGTACGAGATGGAAATGAGCTTTATGGTGCTGGCGGAGCTGGGAGTCATTTTTAAAATGCAGCCATTAGTCTGCAATGAGTCATGGCACAGAAATACCTGGGCAAAGTGCTCGGGAAAATGAAAATCTATTAAAGCAGATTCTTTGGTGATGTAAAATCAGAATGGCTCTTTCTCCTGAACAGAGGCAGGACAGCCACGTGGAATCTACAGGGGGGAAATTCACATTTCTCCTTCTTTTACTTTCTAGTTCAGGGAAAATTGTTTTTCAATTATCATAATTTATACAACAGAAGAAAGAAATGAATTTTTAATTTCTGGCCTCTAATCCTTTTCCAGGTGCTCCTCCACATCTGTGTTTTGGGTCAAACCATATGAATACGTGCACAGATTTCCAAAAGGTCTTTTTAAGAGAAAGAGAGAAAGGAAATAAATATTTGGGGCATTTCTGGTTCATTTGAAGAATACAAGAGCATCAAAGCAGCCAGGAATAGGAAGGAAAGCTGGAGAGTTGTTGATTCAGAATCTCAAAGAGTGAGATCAGCAACAAAGAACTGCTTTAGTCAAGGGAAGAAGAAAAACCAGGGAACAAAACCTAAAGGGCAACGTCCAACTGAGCCCTGCATGGGGGAACAGCTTCCCTCTGGAATTGTCCAGTTTGGACATTTATTCCCTTCCAGGACATGGGATTGTGGGTGGGATGGGATTCTGGGGCAGGGCTGGGTCCCTCTGAGCGGGGTGTCCTGCACTGGGAGGGTCTGCAGAGCTCCAGGGCTGGACAGAACCCGGCGTTCCCTGAGGAAAGGCAGCAGGGGCTGAGCCCCCACAGATCCTGGGGCTCCCTTGGGGTGTTGGGGCAGCAGGAGCAGAGCAGGAGGATGCAGCTCCTTTTTATCCCAACTTCCCAAAGCCTCCCTTTTTATCCCAGTTTCCCGGCCACATTTTCCTTCTCTCTTTCCTGTTGGGAAGGACGAGAGTTTGACAAGGAAGTCTCACAGATCTGTGTGCTTGGCAGAAAGATTTTTAAATGTAGAGTCTGATGAAGGAATAGAGATGGAAGCAAGTTTTGATATAGAAGAAAAGAATTGCTGAGCCAGTCTCACTGGATAACCAAGGAGGCACAGGGTGTGTTAGTTAGAAGGGGTTTTATGACTTAGAGCAAAGGATAAACCCACCCCAAACAAGAAGATGTTTTTACCAAGCAGAAAGACAGCACAGATAAAAAAGCCTGCTGATTTTGCTAGTAGAAAAAAGGTCTCAGAATTTTCCACTGCAAGAAAACTGAAAAACAACTTCTAGCTTAAACTGTAATGTACTGACTTTGAGTGATTGGAGAACAGTAACATGAATATGGTAATTACAGCAGTTATGATAGGCTATAGATAATAGTTAAGGTATAGATTGGTTCTACTATAGATTGGTATTAAGATGCTCAGGAAAGAAAAGAATATAATGCATTTGTAGCCAAAATTAAAGGGTCTCCAGGCCTGCCTGCAGCTGGAGCTGACAGCTGTGGGCACAGCTCTGTCACCCACAACCCTGGACTGCTGTAACCTCTTGGATGGAATAAACTGCATTTTGTATACAATAAAGTGCACTTTGTATACAAAAAACTGCATTTTGTATACAACAAACTGCATTTTGGATACAATAAATGCATTTTGAATACAATAAATGCATTTTGAGAGCTGCCTGGAGTCCTGCATCTCTCATTTCGGCTCTAACACTTCCCCCATTTCTGAGGTACTTGAGAGGTTCAGACTTCCCGGAACACCTGATCCCAAAGATTTCCCTGTAATGTCTAACCCAGGAATCCCCTGCAGCACCTGGGGCACAGAAACCCAGCCTGCTCCAGGAGCAGAGCAGCTCTGGGGTGCTGAGAACAAATCGCTGCTGCAGGCAGAGCGGGGCTGGTTTCCCCGACAACGGCAGCTCGCAGACTCTGCTTGTTCCCCGGGTGCCATCATCCCTTGTTTTGTTTTTTTTTCCTAATGCCTGACATTTTGTCCAACCAAGAACAGGTTTGTGGAGGAGGACTGGCAGTCAGTGGGGATAGAACTGGAGGAGCATGTGCTGCTGAAAGCAGTGACAGCTTGCAGCCGGTATTTCTGTCTGCCCCGAAACCTGTGCCAGGAGCCTCCTGCCAGGCTGCAGGAGATGCTGAGCTGCAGGAAAGCTTTGCACTGGTCTCAGGATTTCCAAGTTTCAGGGTTTCCATGTCTCAGCCTGTTCCTGAGCTGGGCAGGCAGTGACATTTGTGATTTCAGAGCAGCAGGAGCAAGGACAGAGCTGCTGTTGATGTTGTTGATCTTGTTGTTGTTGTTCAGATTTTCACACTGCAGTCCTGGGTGAAGGAACAGCTCCAGACTGGACCTGCCCTGCTCTCAGCCAAACACGAGGCTAAAACAGCCCCCAAACCCTTGCTTTGGGTTTCCTGCATTTCCACAAAGCTCCCAAAGCCTCATTTCTGCTCCTGTTTCTCCTGCCTGTGCCCTGGCAGCTCCACAGGCTCCAGCACCTCGGCTATGGTGAAGGATGGAGTGAAAAGAATGGTCAAAAATAATGGTGACATTTGGCTCAGTACCAGCTCCACCAGGCCCTCGCTCACAGTGACAGCTCTTTTTGGTTTGGTTGAAGTCATAAATCATTTTTGCATGGAATGGCTAAAAAACGAGGTGAATTCTCCAGTTAGATCCTGATTTTTGGGGTAAATGCAATTTGTAACTAAACCAAGCTAACACAGCCAGCTCTGGACCCTGTGAAATTCCCAAATTGTGCAACAAAATCCAGGCCAGTGTTGGCAGTGCTGTGTGGGGTTTGTGGTTTCAATCTGAAACCAAACCAAAAGGAAGCTGTGCTGATTGCCTTCACCTTCAGCTCAGCCACAGAGAATGAAGTAACAAAAATAAATGTCTCAACTTGCTAAAATAGGGCTGGAAATTTCCCGTGTGTTATTTGGTTATTTAAATCCACCCCCAAAGACAGTTTTTTTGACTAAGAAAGTTTGCAGACATAGAAAATTAGAAAATTCCTCTGGCGTGTGCACACCCCCCAGTCTCAGGGAGAAGGGGATTGTTCTGGAATTTTGGTAACAGAGCAGAGCTCTGCAGCAAATGTACATTCATTAAGGGGCTGAATTTTTAAAACAAATTATTTGGAATACACACGATGTGAAATAATTATGAGATCTTCTAATTCCTCCAACATCTGAACAGGATAAGGCCAAATTTTCAGTTTTCCTGTAGCAGGCATAAAGTGACAACGTGATGGGATTTTAAACCACTCTCGAAGCGAGAAACCTTTTAACCAGGACCAACCTCCAGTGGCTCGAAATATCCAGCGTTATTTGTTGATTTTCACTAGAGAAACCTTTTAACCAGGACCAGCCTCCAGTGGCTCGAAATATCCAATGTTATTTGTTGATTTTTCACTAGGCAGTACACGAACATGACTGTTCCTAAATACAGAATAACATTTCCCTCCTATGGCTCTGTGTCTCTCTCCCTCCTGCCCCGGCACTGACACAAGTGCAGGCTCGTTTGGGGCACCAAAATGTGGATTTTAAGTGGAGGAGGACAGGGAGGAGCTGGTTTTCCTCATCACCAGAGGGTTTTTAGCTGCTGCTCCTCCCGCTGCCACTGATGTGGGGTGAGTTCCATCCCCACCAACCCCTGCTGGCCGTGTGTCCTGGCAGGACAGAGGGACTAAAGCCCCTTCCTGCTGCAGGGGAACTCGGGCTCGTCCAGCTCGGGCTCTGGCACCTCGGAGGGCTTGGAGTGTGTCCTGCCAATCTCCTCCAGGGCACAGGCCAGCGAGTCCAGGTCCCCGTCGTGCTGGTGCCGCGCCTCCCACAGGTCCAGGATGACGGCGGAGGGGCTGCTCTGGGTGGCAAAGAAGGAGAGGTTCCTGCAGGGAAAGGAGAGAAAACGGGTGAGGAATGAGGAGAGATTCCTGCAGGGAAAAAGGGGAAAAGGAGTGAGGAAGAAGGAAAAGTTCCTGCAGGGAAAGGAGGGAGAAAGGGATGGGGAAGAAGGAGAGATTCTTGCAGGGATAAAGGGAGAAATGGATGAAGAAGGAGAGATTCCTGCAGGGAAAGGAGAGAAAATGGGTGAGGAAGAAGGAGAGATTCCTGCAGGGAAAAAGGGGTGAGGAATAAGGAGAGATTCCTGCAGGGAAAGAAGGCAAAAAGGGATGAGAAAGGAGCAAAGATTCCTGCAGGGAAAGGAGGGAGAAAGGGATGGGGAGGAAGGAGAGATTCCTGCAGGGAAAAAGGGGTGAGGAAGGAGGAGAGATTCCTACAGGGAAAGGAAGAAAAAAGGGATGAGGAGAAGGAGAGATACCTGCAGGGAAGGGAGGGAAAAAGGGATGAGGAGCAGCCCGGGCAGCAGCTGTGCCCTATGCCCAGCACGATCCACGTGTTTGGAAAACAAAACCCCTCAGCAGCTGATGCTTGGGTTGTGCAAAGACACAACACCTTTGATCCGTGATTTTCTATTTTGCTAATGTGCTGTTTTTAGGACCCTGCAGGGGTGATTTGCACAGAATTTGGTAAAACAAAGTGTTTATCCAAAACTCTTTTTCCTTTGACTCATATATGGTTTATTGAGGCTCCCACACAAAGCAGGAAGCCAATGGAAAGTTACTTTGCCTGATTTAAGTATTCCTCTGCTCTCCTGGGAACGCATTTATAGAGTTTGTGACAATCAGAAAATATTTTTGTGAGGAAGCTGCCTCCGCCAATTTAATTTAGCCAAGCAGAAAAAGCAAAGTAAGAAGTAAATTGGTTTTTACAGCATCTTTCAGTTTTAATAATCATAATATTATTACTCCTAACAGTAGAGCATGACTGTCTCTTTTAAAGATGTCTTTCCCTTAAAAAAAAAAAATCTGCAGGATTCATTTTGGAAGAGGAAAGAGAGAGAGAGACTCAAGGGGATTTTTCTGGGGGAATGTGCAGCCTCCTAAAGGCTAAGAACAACTGTTCAATGATGGACAAAATCCTTCTGCAGCCTTGGACTCCTGAGAGTGGACAGAAGGACGTGGAGCTGAAACCAGGAGCGAGCCCCCCTCATTCCCACCCACATCCCTGACGCCAGCAGCAAACCAACCAACCAACCAAAAACCAACCAACCAACCAAAAACCAACCAACCACCCACCCCTGAATGGCCCAAAATCCCCGTTCCAGGTGCCAACCCCTGTAGCCATGATATTTTATGAAAAATCCTTTCGTTGGGATTTTTTCTCCTGAGAAGCTGAGAAGCCTCAGAGGAAAAGGAAAACAATTATTATCTGCTGCTGTGGAATGCAACAGGTAAATCTTTGATTGGTCCGTGTTGGTTGTTTCTAATTAATGGCCAATCACAGTCTTGGACTCTCTGAGAGTCACAGGCTTTTTTTATCATTCCACTTCTTTCCTTACTATTCTTCTGATGAAATCCTTTCTTCTATTCTTTTAGTATAATTTTAATATATCATTGTCACAGACATCTTTTATGAAAAATCCGTTCCTTAGGATTTTTCCTCCTGAGAAGCTGAGAGGTCTCAGGAACAAAATGCAAACAATGGTTATCTGCTGCTGTGGAATGCAACAGGTGGGTCTGTGATTGGTCTCATGTGGTTGTTTCTAATTAATGGCCAATCACAGCCCAGCTGGCTTGGACAGACAGTACGAGACAGACCCTTTGTTATCATTCTTTGCTATTCTATTCTTAGCTAGCCTTCTGATGAAAACCTTTCTTCTATTCTTTTAGTATAGTTTTAATATAATATAGATAATGAAATAATAAATCAAGCCTTCTGAAACATGTAGTCAGATCCTCATCTCTTCCCTCATTCTAAGACCCCTGTGAACACGGTCACATATCATTTTCTTTTAATATAATATATATCCTAAAATAATAAACCGGCCTTCTGAAACATGGAGTCAAGATTCTCGTCTCTTCCCTTGTCCTGGGACCCTTGTGAACACCACCACAAACCCCGTGCCAGGGTGTTGTCATTACAGTGCAAGAGTTCTATTGTCAGTACATCGCAAGGGTTCCATATCACTAGAGCTTCGTACGTCCTTGATGTTTCTTGTAGGCATCTCCTCTAGGCACTGACTCTTCCTCGTCCTCACAGCAACCAGCTGACTCCAGTTCCCCTCAACCAACCAATATAACACTCTTCTTATTGACTAACTGTGGCCTGTTAACATCAGGCCTGCTCCTAATCCTTAACAACTGGCTCAGCTGCAACTCTTTAGGGGATAACATTACATTCTATACCATCTTCATTTACCCACACTGTATCCCCCTACACCGGGGCGCTGCCATCACCTGCTGATGCTGTTCTTCTGGGCCAGCAGCTGCCAGTCCTTGCCCTTGGCGCCGGGTGCGTCGAAGGTGGCGCAGATGCGCTGCCGGATGGAGCGCGGGATCTTGAAGGCCTTGGGGCCCAGCTGAGCGGGGAAGGCGCTGTCCTCGTGGCCAAAGAAGGGGATGTTTTCTCTCTCAGCCTGCAGGGAAAAGGAGAATCAAACCTCAGGTTGCTTGAACTGACAACAGAAAATGGCTCAGAGGTTAATGCGGCTGTGCTGGGGTTCAGGGCGTCCCCAGCAGGCTGCAACGGGGTCTGGATTGTGGGAATCCACAAAATCAGAGGGTTTTGGGAAAGCTGCAAAAGGCCCCAGAGGCAGCTGAACTGTGATTAGAGCTAAGCAGCAGCCATGAGATTGGTCAGCAGAAAAATTATTTAAACTGTAGAAAAGCAAGGACAAATAGAACAATGATCTGTGTATTAACACTTGTCAAGAATAACTCCCTAATCTACAGAAATTTTATCTAGCAAGATATTAGGAAGGTTGAAGCTTAATAATGGAGCTCTGTGCATTGTGTTTTAAAGCTTACAAGTAAGTAGTGTATTCAAAATAAGCAAGCATTGTTTTAACCAAAGGTACCTGTGCTTATAGAGGTTGGATAGAACTGCTGTCAATGTGCTTTTGCTTTGTGTGATTGGTCAAAAAACTTATAAAGTGAGTTGTAACATTGAGTTCTTAGTCTGCTGCCTGGGATGTGAGCTGGTGGCATCTTCCCATTGTCATAACCATGGAATGAGGCTGATGCTGGAAAATAAAACAGCTCAAGGCACGTTCCACAGCAGCCCCATCCCGTTTGTGATTTGTACAGAGCCCCCAGCCAGCGTCACGGATAGCTCTGACCTGCTCGGCACAGCTTTTCCGAGTTCCCAAGCAGTTCTTAGCCACAGGCAACCTTGGCAAGCTGAAGTGATATCAGCTCTTTAGTGATTATCAGCTCCTTGTGATTTCAGCTCTCAGCTTGCTAGGTGCCCAGGCAGGCAGATGCAGGGAGAGAGAGGAAAAGTCTGTGTGGGGTTCCACAGGAGCGTCTTTATTGAATCTTCTGCAAAGGTTCCCAGTGACAGCTCTTCTGCCCGAGCTGGGCAAAAGCAGCTCTTTATATAGGGTACAGGGGTTTTGGAAATTGTCCAATAGCAAGGGTTAAAAGAAAGTGACTTATAGTCTTATAGTGAGATAAGCAAGGGATCCAAAGGCAGAAGAGAAGAGCTTCTAAGGTTCCAGTCACCATGAACTGGCATTTCCTATCTTAAGCTTCTGAACGCCAGGAAAGTGTTACAGGCTCTGGGCCTGCTACAAGAGGTGCTTCTGTGAGTTGTGAAAGAACACCCAGAAGGTGTTCCTTCACCATCACAAGGACTTGTGCATAAAAACCTTTAAAGTGGTGGTTTTTCCTTCCACGAGTTTTCTTTTTTGGTTATTTTTGTGTTGCAGAGCAGTGCTGGGTTTCTAAATCTTTAATTGCTTAAACCCGAAACACGGGCACACAAATTCGTGTTTGTTTCTTTCTTTCTTTGGGTTTTCTTAAACACCTGAATTTCTGAAGCACCTCAGCTCTCCTGGACTCTCTGGAATCCAGAGAGGATCTGGCCCCTCTTTTCCTGTGGAATCACACCAGCCTTGCATAACAAAGTAAAAATTTCAGTGCGTTACTCATCCGAGAGTGACACAGCATCAATATTAACCAGCAGCAGTGATGCTGCTGCCTCCCTCCACCGTTTGTGACAGGTCCCCAGGGCCAGCCAGGCTCAGCACCCGGTGCTGGAGCTCTGCCCTGGGCTCTGCTCAAGATGCAGAGCAGGAGAAGCTCCTGCCCTGCACGTGTGCGATAAGCACAGCGACCCGGGCGCTGCGGGGATTGTCGCGCACGGAGCGGCTCCGGGGGGGAGTTGTCACTCACAGATTTATTTCGCAGTCAAATTATCCTCCCTCTTCAATCACTGCTGGAGATAGGCATGAGAAAGCCTTCCACAGCAGTAAATCTGCTTGAAGCAGAACGGGAACATGCTCTGGGGACTTGTGTACAGACAGGGCCCTTAAAAACACAGCAGAGAGGGAGAGCAAGGCAGCAGCAGCACGGGCTGGAGACACAGAGAGTGACAGAGGGGTTTTATGAAATAACAATAAAGAAGCAGAAAACATTTGGTCAGTTCTGAGAAGTTTTTGCACAGGATGATGTTTGTGTGCTCTTGCCCAGCTGCTGCACTCCCCACTCAGAGCATTTATGGGTGAAGAGCTCTAATCCAGAATTATTAATCTGGATTAATCAACAAAAATGCTCAATAATCTAAGAAAATGCAGCTGCTGAAGTTCTCGTGGCTGTGGGACAGATCAGCAGTGTGCTCAGCTGTAGGTCTGATTTCTTTTAGCCATGAGCAGGGCTCAGCCCCCACAAGGCACAGTTTGTACCCCTGTCCCCAACCCTCAGTGCTGTGCAAGGGCTTCTTGCTAGGAAACTGCAGCCACCAGCCCAAACAATCAATTATTAAATTATTGATAAATTATTGCTGGTGCTACAGGGTCTCTGTGCCTTGATTTCTGCTGGAAATGGGACCTGCAAGGCTTTAAAGCCTGCTTCCAGCTTCGAGCAAAAACTACAGGAGGAAAGGACAAAACTGGGGAGGGAACTGGCAGGCAGAGAGGTGGTGTCCCCTCCTTGGAAGGGTCCAAGGGGTGGGATGGTGGAAGGTGGCCCTGCCCATGGCAGGGGTGGGACTGGATGGGTTTTAAGGCCCTTCCAAGCCAAGCCAAGCCAAGCCAAGTCAAGCCCAAGCCAAGCCAAGTCAACCCACCCCACCCCACCCCAGGATTCGGTTCCACGACCATCCCACCCTACAGACCAGGGGGTGCTGGTGTCTGTACCTCGAGGACGGAGGTCTGGACGTGCAGCAGCTGCTCGTGGCCCTGCAGCTGCCTGACACACACGGTGCAGCACAGCTGGGTGGTGGCGGGGCTGAAGCGCTCCAGGGAGAAGGCGCCGAGCAGGGGCCGGGGGCTGCCGCGCCACACGCGGGAGAACGGCACCTCCTGTGGGACAGGGACACGTCAGGGACAGGGGACACGGCCTGGGGACACACCCAGTGCTACTCGGCTGGGGTGGGCTCGGTAATGGCACCTCCAGCTCTGAGCAAAACCAGAAAATGAGGATTGAGTTGATGGAACTGAGGTGTGGCAGTGACCGAGAGCTCAGAGGAACAAGTAACTGGAGATTCTTAAAAGAGATGCTTAAAGAGACTTCAAAAAGATGCATTTCACTTCCTCCCTCTTGCCAGGATCAGGATTCCTCTCTGTGTCTCCTGGGAATCACCTTGTAACCAGAACGCAAGGACAGAAACTTCCCACTGAGAACTGCCAGCCTTCCCTTCTCCACCCCAAAGGAATTTCCCACCAGGAACTGCCCTAGTCCTATCACCCTTCCCTTCTTCGTCCTAAAGGAACTTCCCATTGAGAACTGCCCTGGCCCTGCCGACTTTCTTTCCTCCATCCGAAAGAAACATCCCACCAGGAACTGCGCTGGCCCTGCCATCCTTCCCTTCTCCATTCCAAAGGAATTTCCCACCAGGATCTGCCCTGGCTGCCTCAGCTCCCTGCCTGTTCCCCAGCCCCAGGCTGGATCTCGAGCTGGGAGCAGCAGCAGTAGTAAAATGCTCCCAATGATAAAGGCAACATTAGCAAAATGTTAGAAGTGGAGCAGCTGTAATTAGATTTTTTTCAGGGTGATGATCTCTGCTTTCACTCCGAGTGGAAGAATCACTCAGCTGAAAGGAGTTGTGTGAAACAAAGCAGAGCAGCAAGGAGTGCTGCAACAATGAGGGGTTGGAGTATTCCAGAGATGCTTTCAGCTCCACTCTGCGTTTATAATTAAGCTCCTCGCAGATGGAGGTGCTGTAAATCATCTCCTGGCCCCAGGCAGAGCTGGATTCTCCAGGAGATGCAGATCTGAGCAGCCAGAGGTGTGTGCCCAGCTCCTGCCAGGCCCATCCCTGCTCTGCCTGCACCACCCACAGCTCGCAGGGATCCCCGGCGGGAAGGGAGCCAAGCCCTGGGCAGCTGCTCGTGCCAGGCCAGGACAAACACAGGCTCTGAGCAGGATCTGCAGGAATCCTGGTGCCACCTGCCACCAGCTGCCTCCCAGCAGCTCTTCAGTGTGATTTATTCATCTGCTCGGCCTCCCTGAGACGTAATTTCCATAAATCCTGCTCCCCACGCTGCCCGGGGAGGCTCTGCTGCTGGACCAGAGACATTCCTGGAACAGGCTGTGTTCAGTTGTTCCTGCCAGGCAGCACAAGCAGCTGCTCTCACAGGGTGGGACGTAGGAGAGGAACCCAGGGAACACTGGAAGAAACTCCACGTGCAAAAATAGATCCTTTTCTCTATAAAGGGGCTGGAAGCAAACCAGAGCTGTCACCAGACTCTTCACTGCGAGGGAAGCACCGGGCCAGGGGAGGCTCTGCAGCTCCTCTGAGGAACAGTGATTGTGTTTCTGAGCTGCCCAAGGCATACCAGTTACACCGGTTATAAAATGCAAATTTTCTTCTGGGTCAGGGCAGCCCTGGGTTTGGCACAGGACTTTTTTCCAGCCCTGAGGCCCTGCTCTGATCAGGCTCTAAATGGCACTTGGAGGTTGAATTCCAGACATTTATTCTTCGTGTTTGGAGAAGGGATTAGGAGACAATAAAATAACTAAAGTGTGGAACTCTATAATCTGCTGAGGGCAGAAGTGAATTTGTTGCATTAAGAGGAAACTCCTCTGATTTGATTTTCTTTTGGGCACACACTGGCAGGACTGGGACATCCTGACCCTACTTGGTTTGGCTTTTAAAATACAGGTAAGTGAGAAGAACAATCAAAATACCAAAAAGCTCTTCTTCCTAAGAAGCTGAAAAGGATTAATTTATTTAATTTCTTAAGCTGTAGCCTGAATTATCCCCATGAGGGATAATTGGGGATTGCTCTGGCTCTGGGTCTGTGTTTATAACTTTCAGAGCCCATTACCCTCTTATGTTTTATGTTTTGGGGAATGTGGCAACACATTTAAAACAGGGTTTTTGCCAAAATTCTGGAGGATGCAAAAACTGTGTCTCTGCTTCTGGGAGAAGGGAGATTGTACATTCTAATTGAGTGCTGTGTTTTAAAACCAGCCCACTCCATGTGCCAGCACATTCCTTAAGATTTCCAGTCATCAAAATCCTTGGAAATTCTTCTTTTGTTTTGATTTTTCCTTTTCGGTTTTCAACAGCCTCTCTAATTAATGGAGAAGAGAAAAATCAATTTGCTGCTCTTCAGTTCTAATGCTTGCTCTCTGCGTGCTGTGATTTGAACTCATGGTTACATTTAAATGTCATTTTTAGCCATATTTCCATAGTTATATCTAAACTGCAATGACAGATATTAGAAACATCTTGAGGAGTGGTTAAGTTTGAGCAGGAATATTTGCCTTCTGTTGGAGGCAACTGAAATGGGGGAAGGCACAAGCGTTTCTGTAAAATGACAAATTTACAGCGTTCTGGTGTAAACGAAATCTGTGTTTGTCAGAACCAAAAGGCAACATGTTTTTGTTAAACGCTCGGGGGGTTTAAAGCTTTTTAAATAAAAGGAACCTTGGTTCATTTTGGTTTCATTTGGGTTCTCCCCCAGTGCAGAGGGAAGCAGTGAAATGCCAGGTACCTGACAGGCAGTGAAGGGTTTGATTCTCCACAGGAAGGGAGGCACGTCCAGCACTGAGATCTGGAGGCTGCAGGTGTTGCCTTTAAAATGCAGAAGTTTGGGTTCCTCCAGCAATTGTCCCCCCTGGAGCCTTTCATCGGAAACCACTTCCTGCAAGGGAGGAGGAGAGAATATTTCCAGCATCAGGAACAAACCCCAAATCCAGTGAGAATCCCTCTCTGTGGGGTCCAAGGCTCCCCCACAGTGGTCTCTCTCATAGGCAGCTGATGGTATTTATAATATAAATATTTATATTTATAAATAATTGATATCGATGTTTCCCAGAAGGCTGGTTTTGGGCACTGCCAGCCCCATTTCTGGGCAGATAATGCTGGTTGGACACTGAATTTTTGGCTGTCTCCACTCTCCAACACCCCCAGTGCAGCCCAGCACAGCTGGACTCCAGAGCAGCTTTGCTGGGGAACTTCTCTCAGGGCTTTTCAGAGCCCTCAAACACTTCAGGTGAAATCATTCACTTCCATTTCCCACCTCTGGGGCACTTCCAGAATCACTGCACAAGACCCTGAGCAGTGTGAAGGGCAGACTCTGGGCAGGGGTTTGCACTACAGCCCTCCAGAGCTCTGCTCCAAGAGAAATTTTTATGTAATTCAGTGAATTTAAAACATAATGGCAGAAAAAAAAAATCACCCCTGCCAGTACTTAAGCAATGTTTATTCCTGTGGTGCTGCAGTAAAAACACCAGTGAGGGAGGAAAGGTTGCAGAAGTCTTTAAAAATCAGCAGGCAAGCAGTGCTTCCAAATTACCTTTCTCAATCCACATAAATTATATCAAATGTGTGTCCGTGGAAGGGGTTTAGTGCTTGTCAGGACCAAAGTCGCCGTTAGAGGAGCTCCTGGAATCACTGTGACCTTCTGCAAATTCAATGCTCCAGCTCTCTGAAACTGCACTAATGGATTTCTATTATAAACCAATTTTTTTTCCAGGCATTTAGGTTGGTTTAACCCCTGGTGGTGTTCCAGACTGCAAGGCAAGATGTATTTATTCCATTTGCCATCTGTATGGCAGTTGTCTTCTGTTCAGTGGGCAGTTTTCCTTATCTCTTCCACTCCTCCCTCTGGGGGGGACATCTGCTGATAAGAGGCTATTGAATGTCCCTGCATGGCTGATAAGAACTGCAGCATCCCATTGGGAGATGGGAGCCCAGAGGGAGGAGCCAAGCATTTCTACCCGGATATAATCTGGAGATTCTGGAACACCAGCCAAGCATTCCTGCCTGGATATAATCTGGGGATTCTGGAACACCAGCCAAGCATTCCTGCCTGGATATAATCTGGGGATTCTGGAACACCAGCCAAGCATTCCTGCCTGGATATAATCTGGAGATTCTGGAACACCAGCCCGGCTTCTCCACTGGATTTCCCAGAGGAGCAGCAGCTGCCTCTGCCCCTGGATCTCCAGAGGCAGAGACTGCACCCTTCTCCAGGATCCCTGCTCCAGCAGAACCACCCCTGACACTGCAGGAGGGCTGAGCCACAATTCCAATGGGACTGCTGCCAGCACCCTGACCCACAGGGTGTCAGGTGGGGTTCTGACTCTGTCAGTGTTGGTTTAGTTACTGCATTGTTTATTTTATCGTTTTTTCTTCCCTATTAAAGAACTGTTATTCCTGTTCCCATATTTGTTGCCTGAGAGCCCCTTAATTTAAAATTTAGAACAGTTCAGAGGGAGGGGTTTTACATTTTCCATTTCAGGGAGGTTCCTGCCTTCCTGAGCAGACTCCTGTCTTTCCAAACCAAGAGAGGTGGTTGGGTTCATCTGAAGGAATAATATTGGGAGACTTCAGTTTTTTGGTTTCTAGCCACAGAGGGAGCAGATTATTTCTTAACCATTCTCAAAATTCTTGGAGAATGTTGGATGGTTGTGAATGTTGTGTGAGTGCTGCTCTGCCTTCAGTGACACATGTGGGGCTCCTCCCACAACAGGAGAATTTGGGGCAAAACACAAAGGATCTGGGTCTCTTCAATTTTGAGAGCCAGGAGTTTCCCAGCACACTCAGAACTTCCCAAAGGCCCAAGGCAGCTGCTGGAGGAGCAAGGAGAGTTTCCAGCCAGGGAAAAATTCAAAAACAAGGGAATTTTGTCTCTTACATAAACCTGCACTGTGCAGGATTAACTGCCAAACACCACTTGGCAACCCCAACTCTGATATTTTATCCAAAAACCTCTGTAATCCCCCATATTTCATCCAAAAATCTCTGAAATTCCCCATATTTCATCCAAAAATGAAATTACCCATATTTTATCCAAAACCCTCTGTAATTTGCCATATTTTATGCAAAACCCTCTGTAATTCCCCATATTTTATCCAAAAATCTCAGAAATTCCTGATATTTTATCCAAAAACCTCTGGATTTCCCCATATTTTACCCAAAACCCTCTGAAATTCCCCATATTTTACCCAAAACTCTTTGTAATTTGCCATATTTTATCCAAAAACTTCTGACATTTGACATATTTTATCCAAAAACGTCTGAAATTCCCCGTATTCCTGATATTGCCTTGCTCTTAGGGCTGCATCACTCCATAAATGCAGGATTGTCTCACTATCCACACACACCCTGCTCACTCCTGGCAAGGCAGAGAACTGGTAATTATTCTTCTGATCATTTCCTCCAGACTCATCAGGAAGACACCGGTACCCACTAATTGTCTAAGTGTTATAAAGAGGATAATTAGGCAGCCATTGTGAGCCTCTAACAATCCTTTTGGTGCCTTGGCTTTTATTAGCAGCACAGAGACAGCAGCTCCACTCAGAGCCCTGTTCCCACTCCTGTGCCACAGCAAGGGAAGGAAAAAATTCATCTTACAACTGTTTGCATTTCAGTTCCCCAAAGAACAGCATTTTTTATCCAAAAGCCTCTGTAATTCCCCGTATTTTATCAAAAACCTCTGTAATTTGCTATATTTTATCCAAAAAACCTCTGTAATTCCCTGTATTTTATCCAAAACCCTCTGTAATTTGCCATATTTTATGGCAAATTTCATCTCACAACTCTTTGCATTTCAGTTCCCCAAAGAACAGCATTTTATCCAAAAACCTCTGTAATTCCCTGTATTTTATCCAAAAACCTCTGTAATTTGCCATATTTTATGGCAAATTCCATCTCTCAACTGTTTGCATTTCAGTTCCCCAAGGAACAGCATTTTATCCAAAAACCTCTGTAATTCCCCACATTTTGTCCAAAAACCTCCGAAATTCCCCTTATTTTATCCAAAAACCTCTGTAATTTGCCATATTTTATCCAAAAACCTCTGAAATTTCCCATATTTTGAGCCCCTGAGTTTACCAAAAGCCAGAGAATGTCACTGTTGCGTCCTGGAACACGGTGCAGGAAAATCATTCTCATCCCAAGTGCCACATGGGGATTTGGTTTGATGTTTTTTTCAAGAGGAAATGCAGGATAATTGAATTTTTGTAAACCAGGGCTGGGTGAGTTTGGGTAGCTGAGAATGTGGCAAAAAATGAGAGAGCAAACAAGAGAGTTTGGCTGCCCTAAAGCTCTCAGTGTAAATCCACAACTGCAGGGAATTTAAGGGATTTATTCAAATGGCGCAGCAAGTTCTTAAAAAAATCCAATATTCCCATAGGGTTAAGGTTGGGGATGAAAGGAGCAAAGGGGTTTAATGGGAAAACCAAGCAAGCCCAGAGGAGCAAAGTGAAGGCATTTACCTGGAATGCACAAGGGGTGTTATCCACACAATAAACCCTCAGATTGTAATCCAGAGAATTGCAAGACAGGCAGCCAAAAACGGCGACTTTCAGCTGTCGAACGGCGCAGTCTGAGATGGGTTCCCCAATTAGGGCATAAGTTCCAAAGCTGTTTAAGAGAATGTGACAGGCATAAGGATCCAACAGGCAGTAGCAAGAAGTAGTTTCCTCTTCCACAGACATCACTTCCTGCAAAATGAAATTCAGGTTTAAAGAGAATAAAGCGAAGTGGAATCAATAGGCCTCCACAATAGGAGTCATGGCATTAATTCTTTATTTTTATTCAACTGGAATGCAGAGTGTTGCTGGGAGCCACTCTGGGGGAAGGGGAGAAGGGGGACTGCTTCCCTGAGTAAATATTCCCAATTTAGCCCTGAGTCAGCAGGAGGATTTATGGCCATGCCCAGCACAGAGCTCGCTGTGTACATACAATAATAATGATGATGCCTAAGCAATTTTAGCAGCTTTTTTCAAGTGCTCTTGACTTTCTGGCTAATTTTTCCCCCCAGTGTCAAGTTAAAAAATTACCTTGAAGGTTAAAGTCAATAAGCAAACCTTGAACAATGGCTGGGCTTTTGACTTCCTTCCAGAACACCCATTACAGCCATGTTTCCCTTCCTCAAAAACTCCCTCTGCTCTGCCTCTGCTGCTCAGTCCTGCCCTGTGTCCCTCTGTCTGTGTGTCCTGTGACCCTCTGTCCATCTGTCCCTCTGTCTGCGTCCCTCTCCTCAGTGACCCAGGCTGTCTGAGGCCAGCACTGCTGGAGCTGCCCAAGCTCTGAGTAAATCTGTATCAGGAAAATGGGACTGGGAATGGCTTAAAGCACAGGAAACCTCAGGCAGGGGCTCAGAGAGGGACAGGACAGAAGGACAGGCCGCAGCCATGGCATCCATGGCTGGGCTTTGTAGCCATAAACTTCTGCACATCTTTGGGTGAAACACCCAAACCCCATTCTGCTGCTTCTTCACAAAACACAAAATCTTTTTCACTGCGATTGTTTCTTCTTCTCTGTGTCTATCCCCACCAGAACCTCTGCACAACCAAGACTCAACTCCATTTCCACACCGGGTGTAGGGGGATAGAATATAAGTAAATAGAGGAAGTATAGAATGTAATCTTATCCCCTAAAGGGTTGCAGCTGAACCAATTACTAAAGATTAGGAGCGGGCCTGATTTTAACAGGCCAGAGCTGTAGCCAACAAGAAGCGTGTTATGAAAGAGTGGATTGGTTGGTTGAGGGGAACTGGAGTCAGTTGGCTACTGTGAGGACAAGGAAGAGTCAGTGCCTAGAGGAGATGCCTACAAGAAACATCAAGGACGTATGAAACTCTAGCGCTATGGAACCCTTGCAATGTACTGACAATAGAACGCTTGCATTATAGTGACAACAAATGGTGACCCCGACGTGATTCAAGAGAAATGACCCCGATGTGACAACAACTGGGTGCAGCCTGGGGCTGGGCTTACCTCCCACTTGCCCTGCTGCGTCCTCCTTTTGAGGTGGATGCTCCAGTGCTGGGGGTCGGCGTGGGCGCAGTGCGGGATGCTCAGGGCGCAGGGGGTGCTCACGGCCAGCTCGGGGGGCCCGCAGCTCACCTCAGGCCCCAGCAGCACCTCCGGGCCCTCTGGCTCCAGGCTTGGGGCAGCAAAGACAAGAGTGGCTGTCAGGAGTGAGAATTCACTGAAAATAGTTCAAATCCAAGCATCCCCCTCATCTGTCTCGGGGTCTCTGTGGTCAGGATGACCCCGGGATGTGTTAGAAAATCTCTTTTCCCAGCCCAGCAACCAAAGAAGGAGTTAGGATTCCTTGTCTCTCATTCTCAAGGTTGTTAGATAAGAAATAATAATTTCTTATCTATTACATTCTTTCTCTGACCTGCTAAGATCTGTCCAGCATGTTGGTTCGTGGCACACTGACCACCCTCAGGGTGGTGTTATCATTTTATACTAAGAACTACGTGTACTTTATTTACAATAATTTTCCAATACCTATCACCTGTGTTAGACACTCTGTCTCTACTCTAAACCAATCCAAAAGTGTCACTATCACAGCAGAAGATGGAGGAAAGAAGGAGAAGGACAGGACACACCCAGATTCCTCCATCTTGCCTCTTGAACCCCCATTCTAAAACCCCAAAATTCTACTTTTTTCACCCTGTGATAAATTCACTATCATTCTATCTAAACTCTTGTGGCTTGTAACAATATTTTCCTCACACAAAGTTGGTAATTGTTTCCAAGGGCTAAAATCGAAGACACAGGTGTTTTTGACTCTGTGCCAAGGTCTCTGAGCCCCCTGCCAGGGTCTCGAGTCCCCCGGGGCAGTCAGAGGAATGTCCTGGGCTCCCACACTGCTGCTCATTTCTGCTCGTTTCACGTGGAAGCAGCAGCTGGAGATGAAACAAACCCATTAGACCCCATCTAACTCCAATCAGAGGCCGGTCAGTCTAGGACTCTGGTATTTAAAACACATTTCAATTTGTTTAACCCAAATCCAGCACTGGAATTGCTCTGTGCCAGCCAGCCCATCTCTGAGCACCAGCTGGTCCCGTCCCCACCGTGCTCTGCCTTCAAACGCTGCCATCAACAATATTTTCACAGGAGCGAAGATAAAACAAATTATGGCTGAAAAAACACAGGCTCATAAATTCTTCCAGATTGAGTGTGATCTCTCTGCTTTGAAAACCCATTTGTATTCTGCAGGAGGAGGGAGCTCAGTGACTTTTACAGACTCGGGGACAGGGCTGTGCTTGGAATTAGGGCTGGGCCAGGTGGAGCAGTGGCTGTGGCTCTGGGATAGGCATGGGAGATCCCACCTGAGCTCCAGGGATTCACCTGGGCTCAGTTACTGCCTGCATCCTCTGCCTGCTGCCTTCCAGAGATGTGTAATCTGCTTTTCTTCTCTCCCACTCCAACAAACTGGAGCCACCCCCACACCCACGTGTTTTCTGTCTCTCTTGGAATAAATCCCCAGGCAGTAGCAATGCCAGAGTGGAGGAGAATCCCTTGGACACTGAACCAGCAATTGAAACCTCTTGCCCTGCTGGTTTTGTTGCTGTTTGGTTGTATTTTAATCCATTTGGGTTCTAAATCACTGGGCGTGCAGTTTCCTCTTCAAACAAAAGCAAATGGTGTTTCCAAGATAAAAAATGAGAGGAGGAGCCTCAACCGAGGTAAAAATTAGGGAAAGGACCTCGACCAAGATAAAAAATAGAAGATACAAGAATAAAACCAGGATATAAAGAGGGGAAAAGCCCAAGGTGACTTGGGTACCCCATTCCAGTGCCCTGATGTGGAGCTGTAGCTGTGGGTGCCCAGAAAATGCCCTTTCCATCACCATTCCTGCTAGAGAGAGGCTGGAATGTTCCAAGCCTCCCCTCAGTCTGTGTGTACAAGTGTTGGTGAGAGGGAGACTGCAGGGGAGGAAAAAAAAGACACAACCGGGTAACAAAAAAAGCCAATTCCTTTTTTCCCTTTCTCAAGTGCCACAATAATAAATTCTGCTGAAGCCTCGGTGCTTCCAAGTGTCTGTAGGATTCTCAGGCTAAAAAAAAAATAATCAAAGCACCCCCAGAGCCCAAGGTGCTGAGCTCCTCCTGAGCAGGGAGAGGAGCAGCAGGCACAAGAATTCCAAGGGTTCCACAGGAGCAGCATTCCAAGGGCATTTGGGTGTCCCTCTCAGGGTCACACCAGGAGTGGCTCCTGCACCTTCCACCCCAAACTCATGAACAAAGGAAGGACCATGATCCGGATCCCTCACCTGGACTCCTTCTGGGTGATGGCCAGGTAGATTTCCCAGGAACTCTCCTCTGGAATAGCCCCGTGTGGAATCAACAGACTGACGCCTGGAAAAGAGCAAGGGCAGGAATAACCCTTGGGAAGGGCAGGGCTGTCAGGGACAGGGAGCCCCACCAGAATGTTCCTCTGCACTCCTGCTTCTCATGGCAACCTCACCAGATGAAAGGAATGTAAACTATCCAAGAAAATAAAGCTGTTGCTTTCCCATCAAAGGAAAAGACATCTTATTTCCCATAAAACCTCTTGGAGGCTCTTTCCTTTTTGAAATCACACCTGATCATTGTGGGATCTCAGGGAATCTCCCCATGGAGAGGGGGATCATCCCTTTGTCCCCACTCATCCCAGCTCCTGCACCCCAGTGATCCCATCCTCCTTCCACAGCACCAGAGTGGATCAGAAGTTAACAGGGCAGTTTTAAATCTCACTCTCAGGAGAGGGGGATGTGTTTGGCATCTGCCACACGATGCAGAGCCTTGGTGAGGCACCAGCTCGATCACACTGGAATTTACAACTGCTTGGCACAGCTGATCTTACATAAAAGCAGCAAGAATTACATAAATTTCAAGTGGACCAAATACATATTTTAATAATCTAATTGATGGGACTATCATTACATAAAGTAGCTAAATATACAGTGTGAGGGAATTCTTAATTCATGCCTTAACTTCGTGCCTCTGCAATGTTCCTTCCTCAGCACAAAACCAGTCTGTGGAGAAATGAAAACATTCCCCACGTTGTGCATGCCTGGGCTGTCACTGGTATCAATCCTCTCTAAACACAAGCCGCGTTTTTTATGGTAACCTTTAAAGCACCCGTTTTGTGGGACATGAAGGATAAAGCTCTAAATCATCCAGTTCAACCAGAGAGCAGCAGATAATCCTGGAGCCACTGCTCAAATGAAAACAGAGCTGAATTTAAAGTGGATAAATATCACTAGAGCTGAAGGACGATAACACCTAGCTGGCAGTATTTGGGCTTTTTGTGCTGCCTTCTGGGGAGAGAAAATACCCAGGGTAAGGGCTGGGATTTGGGGTGATGCAAGCACAGCCCTGGGGCGCAGCTGCAGGGCTGTGACCCTGCCAGGCTCTGATCTGCTGCTCAGCTCATTCCACAACAAACAAACAACCCTGCAGGTCTGAAACACGTCCCACAAAGGCCACAAAACTCAAAAAGCATACAAAGCAGAGGAGCCACAAAGCAGAGGGAGCGTCCCAAGCGCCCAGCCTGGGACAGGGGCCCTGCTTCGGGAATCTGGGGAGGTTTTTGCTCCAAGAAAGGGGAAAAGGGGCAGGCAGGAGAGGCAGGAGCCTGGTGGGCAGTGGGGCTGTCCCTGTGTACCCCCATGGGGCAGGGGTGTGGGGCTGGAGGTGCTGCTGGAACGTGAGCCCTTTATGTAAGATCCAGCACCGACCCTTCCCGGGGAGCCTCTCCTCTGGAGCAGCATCCAAGCAAGGCACAGCTTTGATTAATGTGACTTTCATGCTGAAGACATCAAGAGAGGCAGTAATTTAAAACAGTTCAAATAGGCATAATGCCTCTTCAGTCGTCAGCCCAGGCTTCCCTCTGATCACTCGTGTCCTGTGTGGGCAACGTGCCCTACTTCCAAAATTTGCATTAACGGGGCCCCTGCTTCTTCTTTCCTGGAGAAAAATTTTAAATTTTAAATTTTTTTAAAATTCAGTTATAAAACACAACATCAGGCAGCCTAAGCTCAAATTCCTCTACGTGCTTTGACAAGCAAGGAGCCACCTGTTGTGGTGTGATGTCACGGTTTGCCTCAGAGCCTCGGATCCCTGATAATTCCCTCCCAGGTGTGTCAGTCACCTCTCCTTTCCCCTCCCAGCACTGTCTGTCATTCTGGAATTCCAGAATTGGCAGATCCAAAGGATGCCCTCTACCCCTGGGGGGCATTGGGCCATCCAGGTGTCCTTTGTCCCTTTGTCCCTCCCCTCCTGTCCCTGCTTGGTGGCTCCCTGCCCCTTCCCTGCCCCTCTCCCGGGGTTAAAGGAGCAGCAGCCACGGGCTCAGGGAGTTCTGTTGGAGCTGGTGCTGCATTCAGAGGCCTGTGGGCCAGAATAAAGCTCTGGATCCAAACCCTCCATCAGAACCGACTCCTTTCCTTCACCATCACCTTAAAGCTTCTGCACAGAGGGAAACCTGAGGAGCAGCCCCTGGTATGGGGGGAAGCTCCATCCCAGCACCACCAGAGCTCCTGCAGGCCTGGACTTGTCTGCAGTGCCCAGAGCAGCACCCAGCCAGCCCAAAGTGTCTGTGGGGTGAAACACCACACACCCAGCCAGCCCAAAGTGTCTGTGGGGTGAAACACCACACACCCAGCCAGCCCAAAGTGTCTGTGCGGTGAAACACCACACACCCAGCCAGCCCAAAGTGTCTGTGGGGTGAAACACCACACACCAGCCAGCCCAAAGTGTCTGTGGGGTGAAACACCACAGTTGTTTCTATTTGGTTCAGCACCAAGGGCCAGACAAGCTCCCATCCATATGTCCCATCCACACGTCCCATCCACAATATTGGTAATTATTCCAATAGCCACCCACCTGTGTTGGGGACCACCAAGCGTCCCCCCAGGTGCCCGAACAGGGCCGTGCTCCTCAGCTCGCTGCTGCTGGAGATGGAGGCCAGGTTCTGGATGAACATGGCCTTGTTCCTGGCCTGGAGGGTCCCAAAGGGCCTGGGGCTGCCGTGGGGGAAGGTGCCGGGGTGGGCCTTGCCGTGGAACTCGGCCCGCTCGGTGACACCCAGGGACACCATGAAGGAGCTCTGCACCTTGACCTTGATGTCGGCCAGGGGGTTGAACAGGGAGGACTCGGTCATCAGCTCCTTGTCCAGGGGGTCCTGCAGGCAGATGGGGCCGCTGTAGGTTCTGCTGACTGTCAGCTCGGGCTGCAGGGACGAGTTCAGGAGCAGGGAGTTACCTGTGGGGACAGCAGCAGGGATGGAGGGTGAGAGGAGTGAGGGATTTGTCTTTCCAAACAAGCTGGTGGATAAAACCAGCACTGGGAGAGAAAAGAAACAGTGGGAAGGATTCCACTGACTGACGAATGGAAAAAGAGATTTGCTTTCACAAATAAACTTTAGGTTTGCTGATAAATGAAATTGGACACTGAAAGATGAAAGAAACAATGGGGAAAAACCCCTACATTCCATAAGAATTAAAAATTAAAAGGGAGGGTTATACATTAGAGGGGAATCTTGTGGGATCAGGTGTTCTGGGATGTCTGAACCTCTCAAGTACCTCAGAAATGGGGAAAGAGAGAAGGGAAATGTGGCTGGAAATTGGGATAAAAAGGGAGGCTGCGTCCTCCAAAAATCTGAGAGACCCCAGGGAATGCCCCATGGCCTCTCCCTTTATTGGAATAAAGTCAAAGGACTCCTCTGTCTCCTTTTTGGACATAAACCTCTGGTGTTTGTGGATTCATTTTCCTGACAAGGGGACACCTCAACAACCCTCCCCCGTCCCCTCTGCGACCCTCCCCGAGCTCTCAGAGCCCAAAATCCCTGTTGAGTTTCGCAAACTATGAAGTGTCAGACCTTGGCCCTGTTCCTTCCAAAACACCAGGCCACGTCAGAGAGCAGAGCTGGTGCCAAGATCTGACACTTGGTGTTTGCCACACCTCAGGCAGCTCCAGAGTGCAGGAACAATCCAAGGAGGAGCCTCCTTTGGTTTGGATTCAGTTGTTGTGTTTGCCCTTTTGCCTCTCTTGTTGTTTTCTTTCCTTATATTAAACCCCACTGGGTGACAACATCTTCCTGCAGACCTTTTACACAAACCCACAGCTTCATGCCTGAGGGAAACTGGGCTGAAAGGGAGGTGGGACAGGAGTGATACAGGGAAAGACATCACAGTTACTCATTTTGAGGTGTTTTACCTCAGAAAACGCTCTGAAAAAAGTGAGGAGTGCATGGATTTAGGGCCTGAGTCCTCTGGCTGCTTGGTTTTATGGTGGGGTCTTTTTCTTTGGTTGTTTAGTTGGGTATTTTCAGAGCCTCCAGAATGAAAGGTTTTAAGCATTAAGCCAAGCAAACAATTCCCCAGACTGAAAACAAGACTCAAAGGAAAATGTTCCTGTTTGAGACAGTCATTGAGATTTACACAGCCCTAATTAAAGGTTTGGATTTAGAAATGGATGAATGAACTTCCTTCAAACGTCCTTGTCTGCCAAGCCCTTTTGCCAATTTCTTGCAAGTCATGCTTGGTGAGGAACGTCTCCAGGAAATAAAGAAACTGTAAAAACAACCCCACAAAACCCCCCCAAACAAACTCTGCAACATATTTCCCTTTTCTGAAGAGAGAACAGAGACATGGGGACACTTTCACAGCCTGCCCACGCTCCCACCCACCCACAATCAGGCAGGTCTGAGGTAGAACGGCAGCACAGAATCAATAAACATCCTGCTTCCATCCCCTCTCCCTCCCCACCTTCCTGTTCTGAGGGAATAACATTCCTGGAAACCCGAGCACTGCTTTTAGCAAAGGTTTTGTCCATATTTTATGGCACTGGTGGTGTTTTCTAGAGCTTTAGGGGTCCAGTTTTACACAAATTGATTTCCCTCAGTGCCTGTGTTACAGCAGGTTACAAAACACTTCCAGCTGGGGGTCTTGGATTAGCAGGAAAAGAATAATTCCTTTTATTGGAGTGAAGGAAAACTCTGTAACTGAGAACAGGAGGAGCTCCAGCTGTGCTGCCCGAGCTTGCTCTGATTTGGTTGCTTGGCTTTAATTTGAGTTTTCCTAAATCAGTGGAGGAGCTGGGGATTTTGGAAGGGGCATGGGGATTTTGGATGCTGGACAGCATTTCCAAAGCATCTGGAGCGTGGCCGAGGAGGATCCTGGGTTTGTGGGACAGAGCAGAGCCAATTCCAGATCCCTGTCCCTGTCCCTGGCTGCCCCAAACCCCCTCCCTGAACGCAGGCGAGCCTGAGCCGTGGGAGCTGCTCTGATTTTGTTGCTTGGCTTTAATTTGAACTTTTCCTAAATCAGTGGAGGAGCTGGGGATTTTGGATGCTGGGCAGCATTTCTAGAGCATCTGGAGCATGGCCAAGGAGGATCCTGTGTCTGTGGGACAATTCTAGGTGCCTGTCCCCACTCATCCCAGCTCCCGCACCCGTGTGATCCCATCCTCCTTCCGCAGCACCAGAGTGGATCAGAAGTTAACAGGGCCGTTTTCCACTGGGTACCACTGCAGCTAAACTGCTTTATCTCGCTCTCAGGAGAGAGGGGGGATGTGTTTGGCATCTGCCACACGATGCAGAGCCTTGGTGATGCCCTGACTCCATCAAACCCCCTCCCCAAACGCAGGCGAGCCCGAGCAGCGGGAGCTCTGCAGAGAAGAAAGGAAATCGCCGCACTAACCTTGTCTGACTGTTTTAAAATTAAAAGTCTGGAAGCCTCCCGTGAGTGCAGAGGAATCAATGACATCCACGCCGTACTCACTCTGACTGCGCCGGTACAGGGTCACCCCCAGCGCCAGCACGGCCACCGCCAGCACCGCTGCCGCCAGCCCCGAGTACAGCGCCACGTCCGCACCGCGCTCCACGTCTGCGGAGAGAGAGCGGTCAGCGACAGGGACAGGGACAGGGGACATGGGAGATGTGACAGCATGTGGGGGACATGGGGAATGTGGGGGACAAGAACTGCATCAGGGGCAGGGGACACAGGACATGGGGACATGGGGGACACAGGGGGACACAGGGGGACACAGGGGGACATGGGGGATGTGGGGGACAAGAGTTGTGTCAGGGACACGGGGACACGGGACATGGGGACATGGGGGACACGGGGATGTGGGGGATATGGGGGACACAGGGGGACATGGGGATTGTGGGGCAGATGGGGGATGTGGGGACATGGGGGACATGGGGATGTGGGGGACATGAGCTGTGTCAGGGACAGGGACATGGGGGATGTGGGGGACAAGAGCTGCATCACGGACAGGGGACACAGGACATGGGGACACAAGGGGTTGTAGGGGGATGTGGGGACATGGGAGATGTGGGGGGACAAGAGCTGTGTCAGGGACACAGGGACACGAGGGGATAGGGGAACATGGCGGCACATGGAGAACCAAGGTGGAGCTGGGCGCACGAGCAGGGGCAGCACTGGACAACAAGGGCTGAGAGAGTGAGCAGAATTCCCGATGGAGCACCCCAAACTGGAGAGCTTATTTGGGCTCAGGGATGGCTCATCCCAACCTGGAGAGCCTGTTTGGGTTTGGGGATGGATCACCCCAAGCTGGAGAGCCTGGTGGGGTTTGGGGTGAGCCATCCCCAAACTGGAGAGCCTGTTTGGGTTTGGGGAGAAGGAATTGACTGCTGTGACAGAATGACCCCAAATGAATCCTGCAATATTCCATAACTAGAATATCCCGTCCTGCTGTCCTCGATCTGCTGGGATTTGTGCACCATGGAATTAAATCCCTTGGCACGTCCCCTAGGAGGGTCCTTGGGGGGTTCCCTGAATTCCCAGCTCCAGGGTGGGAGGAGGGAGCTCAGAGCCCACCCTGGGCAGGGTCTGGGTCCTGCTGGGGGCTCCTCCAGAGCCCCAGGAACAGAAATTGGATTTTTTCATGGCCAACGAGGGCAACAAAAACTAACTGGGAAATCCAGAGTGCTCCATGTCAGGGAATGAACTGCACTGCACAGAAATAGGGTGGAAAGTTAAAACCAGCGTTTAATAAACAGCCAATTACAGAAATTACTTAATTACTGCTTGGGAGGAGGCTTCTGTTGTGCTTTTCTGCTGAAAGTCAGATAATTTCATTTTAGCTGAGTTTTGAAAACGAACGTGAAACTTCAGAGTGTTGAGATGAAAGGAACAAGCACCTCTGGGCAGCATTTCCTTGGCTCAGCACTTCCCGACAAAAAAGAAGTGTCTGAAAAGTGCCACCAGCCCCAGCTGGGTGTCCTGGGAAAGGGCTTCCAGAAGGGAAATGGCAGCACCAGGACCCCCAGTCCCTAAACCCTGAATTTCAGCTGGGCACTGCAATCCAAAGTAAAATCAAAGGTTTGGTTCAAACATCCTTGGCAGAAAACATCCCTCTCATCCCCACTCTCCTACTGGCCCCAGTCAGCCCCAACCACGAGATTCCAGCACCCAAAAGAGATGTTTGGGTATCAGTTTTACCAGAACCACTTAACCAGAAGAAATACTGAAAGAAAATATTCCTGCAAGAGTATTTTCCTACTTAGCAAGAAAATACTGCTGCATAATTTCTGCTGTATTTTCGATAATCTGCGAATAAAAAATGGTTCTGCTTTTAACACGTTCACAACTTGCTGGGAAGGAAAAAGAAAAATCACCAAATTTGCATGGAAATATCAGCTTTGGGGAGGAATCCACCTTCTGTGGCAGGTCAGGAAACCACGCTGAACAAACTTGTAAGGTTACAAAATTCAACTTCCTAGAACAATTCCATTGCCACACAGTTCCACCAAGTCAATCACTAAAAGAGAAGCATTTGTTGTTTTATTTCCCTGAAACCCTTTTTTCCCCTTTTTTTTTTTTTCCCATGAGATCCCCCCTTAAAAATGCTGTGAAGAGAATTTTAGGGTTTGCAGAGAGTGAGAAACTGGCTGACAATGTAAGAAGGGGACAGGCCAGACAGAAAAAGCAAAGAAAAAGGGGTCACAAAGGCAAACTGGAAACGTCTCAGATGGGACCAAAACCACACAAAGCCCAGTCCAAAACTCCTCTCCCCCCGCCCAGTTTTGTTCCCCAGCACCAGGTGCAGAAAGGGAAGTACAGGCAATAATTACATTTCTATTTCTTCCAATTTCCTATTCCCAAGTTGCTTTGTTGTTACAGGGAATTAATTATGAATTGCTATTGTTGAGTTAATTTCTGTGGGTAATTAGAGCAATGAATGAGGCAGGAGGAAGGAGGGGATGGATCTCCAGGAACAATTGGGGTGTTTCCCTTCCCAGAGAGAGCTCCTGGGTTTTGCACCACAAAGCATCTCTAACTCTTCCCTTTGTATCACAGCTTTAAAAAAGGAAAGTGCTGAAAATGGGAATTATCCCTCCTGCCCTGCTGGGATGATAAATGATCAAATCTGAGAGATGCAGAAATAACCTGGCAGGAAAAGCTTCCAGCCCCAGGACAGCAATGGGGGAGGATCCCAGAGCTCATCTCCTGCCCCCCCCTCACTGTAATTGCCATTTCTGCCTCTAAATCCCCTCAGGTGCTTCAGCATCTCCTTCTCCATCCATTCCCATGTCAGGCAATTCCCCTTTCCCATTTTTACACAGTTGTGCATGGGTTAAAGATGACAGGGAGGGCACGAAATCCAAAAGAATGGGAGCGGTTGGACTCGAACAAAATCTTTCTGAGGAGAAGAATTCTCTTTTCATTGACTCTGAAATATCTCCAGGGCTTGAAATTGAGCCTGGTCTATAAATTTGATGATTGAAATCTCCCGAGGGTCCTTCCCTGGAATGAGCTGGTGGTTGCTGTGTTCCCAGAGCTGCCCCATTGCCAGGAAAAGCCTCACAAACCTCAGGGGAACAGAGCTCAGAGGATCCTCCTCAGGGTTTAGTGGGGTTTTAAACAGCTTTATGCTCAAAGGGCAAAGCCAGAGTGGCTCAGTATTCCTGGAATTATTCCCATGGAACACAACTCCATGAGAAAGGAGCATTTCTTTTGGGATTTTGGTGTTTCTTTAGAAACAACCACTGGTTTGTTGTTTTTTTTTTTTTTTTCCATTAATTTTTACCTCTTTACCTTCTGATCTTTTCTTTTGGAGAATTCCTTCCACGGGAGATTAGAAATTAAGGGAAGGAGGAAGGCATGGGAATGTGGGGGAGCAGGGTGAGGTTCTGCTTTACGTTTTTTCCCAGAAGGGAACAAAGTGGAAAGCAACCAAACAAACCAGAAAAGCAAACATTTATAGTCCACCAATTATTCCTTAATGAGCTGCATCCTCCTGGCCCAGGGGTGGGAGGGACCCTGGCAGGCACCACAAATTTTATCCCTTTCTGCTCCAGGATCCATGTTTGTGGTAATTGCAGCCCATTTTTCACTCCACCTCCTGCCACTGTTACACAACATTTATTGAAAGCGCATTTGATGGTAATGAAGTTTCTATTAACTATGATTAAGTTTCATAAAGCACCTGAAGATAATTTAAGATGTTCAGGAGCAGAAAGTGAAACATTTGGTTTAGTGCATTAGGAGAGGTAATTGATTAAATTATCTCATTTCCAAGCAGAGCTTTGCAGGAGCTGTGCAGGGCCCAGCTCCAGCAGGGACGGGAGGGCTGGGAGAGGGGCAGGAGATCCCAGAGCTTCTTCCCAGGTTCTTCCCATCCCTCCCGCAGCCCCAAGTCCTTCTCCTCACTCTGGAAGCACAAGGATCATGAGTCAGGGGCTTGGGGAAGAGATCCTTCAGTGGAACAGGCTGTCCCTCAATCATCTTCATCCCTGGCTCTGATTTTGCATCCTGGAGCAGCTCCTGCTCCGTGAGCTCTGTGTCGCTGCCCTGCTGGGACTTCTGCGGCTCACAGTGACCCCGAGATGCGTTAAAGTCTCATTTCCCAGCCTGGAGGTAGAAGAAGGAGTCAGAGCTCATCTATTTTCATTCTCAAGGTTGTTTATTGTCTCTTATCTATAAAATTCTTTCTCTGGCCTGCCGAGGTCCGTTCAGCATGACAGACAGAAGCAGGGTTAAATTCCTGCTGAGGTCCCAACCCTGGCTCAGCCTGAGGCCCTTTCCATGGAGAAATTCCTGCTGATGTCCCACCCTGGCAATGCCCTACAGCCCTTTCCATGAGGAAATTCCTGCTGATGTCTCACCCTGGCACTGCTGAAGGCCCTTTCCATGAGGAAATTCCTGCTGGTATCCAACCCTGGCACAGCTTAAGGCCCTTTCCAGAGGGAAATTCCTCCTGATGTCTTACCCTGGCACAGCTTGAGGCCCTTTCCAGAGGGAAATTCCTCCTGATGTCCCACCCTGGCAATTCCCTACAGCCCTTTCCAGGGGAAATTCCTGCTGATGTCCCAACCCTGGCACAGCTCAGGGCCGTTCCCTCTCCTCCTGGCCCTTGTCCCCCTGCTCTCCTGCCCTGGTGGGGTTGGCAGAGCTGCAGGTGCAGGACAGAGCAGCCCTGAGATGATGCCAGGCACAGAAACACCCTCCAGGTGAGACAGGAGGGAGCTGAGCAGGACCAGAACTGCACCAGGAAACCCAAACTCCTGCAGAAATCCCTTTTTTCCCAATTCCAGAGGTTGATCCTGAGCTGAGCATGCCCTGAGCCAGGGCTCCCTGTCAGACAGGAATTGCTGAGGATGATCCCCTGGCTCACTGAACCTGCAGATGCTAAAGCCTCTCATAAAACCTCGGCTCCTCCTCAGCTCCTAAACAAACAACCCAAACAGCAGAGGAGATGAGGAAAATCATATTTACAATAGAAAAAAAAAAGAACTTTGGGATTTTAATTCATGAGGAGGTTTTTTATCTGAGAGGGAGAGAAAGGGAGGAAGTTGCACTTAATAAATTTACATGGAGCATATCTATCTCCTATATTGCTTCTGTCTCACTCTATAAATGAAACATTTTCTCCTCGTTTGCTGACAATATGAATATTTTATGTTGTCCATGTTTTTCTCTTCATCTTCTCTTTTTTTCTTTCTTTTTTTTTTTCCCCTTAAATCCCTATCAGGAAGTTCCTTTGCAGCAATTTCTCACTTGGTTAATTCAGGTTATTTGTTGGCTCTATTGGATGCTGTTGTTTATTTACACCTCAGCAAGAAGGAAGTTCAATACCTTGCAGTGGATCATTGGCAAAGAGACTCAGGTCAGAATTAATGATTCTTTTGTGTGTTTGATGTATGGAAAGGCTGGTGATGGGCACTTAAATTAGTTACAAGCCATAAAAATGCCCGGTTTATTCACATTTTTGTACCAAACACCCCCAATAATGGCACTTCTCTGTGTGTACATGAACACACACATCCATGTGCCCCCAGCAGATGGAAATATGGGATAAAAGGGGGGTTTTTCTATTTTTTCCCATTTTTCTGTGGGACTGCAGCTCTCAAAAATGTGCCTCCCGATCTGCCTCCCTCATGCCAAGCACTTGAGTCACCATTTATAACCTAAAACCTGCCAAAGTAATCCCTAAAGTTGGGAGACTCAGGTGGATTACGAGGCTCCTTCTCTTCATTTTAATGTTTGTGAGGATGCTCAGTTTAGAAATAACCCAGAAGATCATTGGATTTTGGCTTTGTCATTTGTTTGGATGAGGTTTTTATTTCCCTGCCCAAGGTTGGTTTTGCAGGAAAATGAGGCAGAAAAAAGACCCAGAGAGGAGGGTGAGTACTGGAGCCTGCAGTGGAGCAAACCCTTCCCTGCTGCTGGCACCAAACTGCAAAGGCAAAAGCATTTCCCATGGAAATGGAGATTCCTGCATCCAGGGGCCTCCTGGCAACAGCAGCAGCGCTGCTGGGAAAATGGAAAACAAAATGATTTGTGATTGTGCTGTGATTATCGGGGGTGCATTAGTAAAAACATGTTTGCAGGTCAGTCCCTGTGGCCCTACTTGTTTGTTTTGGTTTTGGGCACTGGGAGAAGAAATCAATAGGTTTTGAAGTCAGGAGAAATAGCTTTAAAGCAAACAGATAAAAGTAAAACAAAAAGCTCTCAAAAAAACCCCAAAACCCAAAAAAATCCTTCTCTTTTATTAAGCAAAGAGAAAGCTTTCACCTCTGCAGGAAAGAGAGAAATCCAGGCTGGCAAAACATCCAGCTGGGAATCCTGGGAGGGAATAAACACTGGGAGAACAAACATGCAGCACAGCAGTGAGGTGCTGGGGCTGTCTGGGGCCAAAGCAAACTCTGCATTGTCACAGACATCTTCTATGGAGAATCCTTTCTTTAGGATTTTTCCTCCTGAGAAGCTGAGAGGCCTCAGGAACAAAATGTAAACAATGGTTATCTGCTGTTGTGGAATGCAACAGGTGCATCTGTGATTGGCCCATGTTGGATGTTTGTAATTAATGGCCAATCACAGCCCAGCTGGCTCAGACAGAGAGCCGAGCCACAAATCTTTGTTATCATTCTTTCCTATTCTATTCTTAGCCAGCCTTCTGATGAAATCCTTTCTTCTATTCTTTTAGTATTGTTTTAATGTAATATATATCATAAAATAATAAATCAAGCCTTCTGAAACATGGAGTCAGATCCTCGTCTCTTCCCTCATCCAAGAACCCCTGTGAACACCGCCACAGAGAGACACCCCAGGAAACATCCCAGGATCAGCCCAGTCCCTGAGAGCTGAGTGAATGGCACTGCTCCCAAACCCTCTCTGGTTATTCTTTCTTAAAACACAGGGAAGGAAAAAAAATTAAATTACATTTCTGTCCTTGGACACCTTGGAGCTGTTCTGTAGCCCTGGGAATTTTAAGTGCTGGGATCCACAGCCAGAGTGCTGAGTGTTCCCTCCCTCCAAACCCCAGCAAAATCTGATTGAAGCTCTCAGCTCAGGTATCTCTGAAGCCTGAATAAATACACAGGATGCTCTCTGCCACTGGGAAAGCCTTAAAATCCCAGGCCAAAAAAAAAAAAAAAGAGAGTTCATTTTGTTTATAAGAGAAAAGGCAATGCAGAACCATAGAAACAAGGACAGAGGGCTGGTTAAACACAGCATTACAGAAAGCAGGCACATCCTTATTTACATCTCCCAGCCCTGGCACTCCTGATGGCTCCCAGGGCTGCTGTTCCACCTGACAAGGTGACAGCCCCTCCGCAGGGACGGGAGCGGGCTCAGGGCAGGGATAAACTCACAAATTCCTCCCGTGTGCGCAGCTGCAGGGCTGCTCTGCCCAGCTCCCCGTGTTTGGGGAGGGACAGCAGCAGCTTCCCAGTGCCAGATGCTTCCCAGACACTGGTTGTGAAAAATGCATGTATTTTATGATTGGCTTTTCGCAAATATTCAAATGAATATTATATGTGTTGTGTTAGAAAGTGATGCTGTATTAATTCTCTTAAGTACTGTGTTAAATATAGTTTTAGGTTTTAAAAAAATGTTAAAATAGAAACGATGCTATGTAGGATACTTTTTTTAAAGAAAGGACTCGCAGCGAGACAGCAGCCACAGGACACCTGAATCTTTCAGAGAAAAAGAATTTATTGCCCTCTTATCAGGAGAAACGAACTCCTTCCCACCTCGAAGGCGCTGTCAGGATCCAGAGGAAGAAGCTGACACTGACCAGACAGAATCCTGTGTTTGAATGGAATTTATGCATCATGTATGAGGTGTATGAATATGCAACAGGCTGTTGTTTTTAAGGGTTAATCCTTTGTTAACGTGGGTCCTTTTTCGGGCTAATGCTGCCCAGAAAAAAATAGCCAGACTGTCCGTAACTCTTTGTATTTGTTGTCTCATATTGTCCTTATTCAAATTGTCCAAATTATTATTACTCTAATTGTATTACTATTTTTATAACCATTTTATTACTATTAAACTTTTAAAACTTTAAAAACAAGTGATTGGCGTTTTTCACACTGGTGAAGGGCAAACCCTTTCCCAGGGAGCTGCAGCTCTGCCTGGTTTAGCTCCTGCTGAAGGCAGCAGAAGGAGAAAACTCCGACCTTGACCGGCGCCTGCACCCGCAGCTCTCCCGGGGGCTTTGCCATTTGCTTGCAAGGAAAGGCTGAGGAGCACATTTGGTTATGGAGGTTGGGGCGCAAAACCCCCCTGGATTTGGGATTTTAGCATCGCCTGATCATTCACAGGCAGAGAACGAGCGACACAAATCCAGAGACCAGGAAGATTTCAAACTCCGCACGGAAAACCGGGAAACCAGAGAACCACGTCTGTTGTGTTGTGATTTCAGGGTTTACTACACAACCTCGGATCCCTCCCCTGATAATTCCCTCCCAGGAGTGTCAGTCACCTCTCCTTTCCCCTCCCAGCACTGTCTGTCATTCTGGAATTCCAGAATTGGCAGATCCAAAGGATGCCCTCTACCCCCGGGGGGCATTGGGCCATCCAGGTGTCCTTTGTCCCTTTGTCCCTCCCCTCCTGTCCCTGCTTGGTGGCTCCCGGCCCCTTCCCTGCCCCTCTCCCCGGGGTTCAAAGGAGCAGCAGCCACGGGCTCAGGGAGTTCTGTTGGAGCTGGTGCTGCATTCAGAGGCCTGTGGGCCAGAATAAAGCTCTGGATCCAAACCCTGCATCAGAACCGACTCCTTTCCTTCACCATCTCCTTAAAGCTTCTGCACAGAGGGAAACCTGAGGAGCAGCCCCTGGTATGGGGGGAAGCTCCATCCCAGCACCACCAGAGCTCCTGCAGGCCTGGACTTGTCTGCAGTGCCCAGAGCAGCACCCAGCCAGCCCAAAGTGTCTGTGGGGTGAAACACCACACACCCAGCCAGCCCAAAGTGTCTGTGGGGTGAAACACCACACACCCAGCCAGCCCAAAGTGTCTGTGGGGTGAAACACCATAGTTGCCACTATTCGGTTCAGCACCAAGGGCCAGACAAGCTCAGGCCCGTCCCGTACGCAATATTGGTAATTATTCTAATCCCTTTTCACAGGAATAGCTCTGACACAGGATTCCCAACCTCACAGGTTCCCTGGCTTTCAGCCCACCCCTCAGGCCATCCCCAAGCCCATCCCCAGCTCACCTTGGATGCAGAGCCCCTCGGTGCAGTTCTCGGACTCCTGGCTCAGCCCCTCGCAGTGCTTGCCGCCGTTGCGGGGCGCGGGCGCGGCGCACTCCCGCACGCGCAGGTGCTCGCACTCGGGGCTGCACACCGACCACTCGCTCCACACCTCCCAGCTGCCGTCCACTGCCCGGGGCAAACACAGTCAGCAGCTCCTGCAGCAGCGCTTGTTTCATCTCTCCCCTCCATAATTCCATGTCTAACACACTCCTAAGCAAACTTTCGCGAGATAAATAATGCTTGTTACGATGTTCTCAGCTTGGGTTTCTGTGTTTCTCTTTCTGGTGTTGTTAACATCAGCTCCTCCTCTCTGCGCCAAACCCAGACCCCCACCCACATCCCTGATTTCTCCCCCTGGGCCCTGAGCTGTCTTGGCAGGGTTTTGGGGGTCCCAGGTGAGAGGAATAGTGGATTTGTCTTTCCAAACAAGCTGTGGGTCTGCTGGTAGATAAAACCAGCACTGGGAGACAAAAGAAACAATGGGAAGGATTCCACTGATTGATGAATGGGAAAATATATTTGCTTTTACAAATAAACTTTAGGTTTGCTGATAAATGAAGTTAGACATTAACGGGGAAGAAAAACCCCTAAATTCTGTAAGAATTAAAAATTAAAGGGGAGGGTTATACATTAGAGGGGAATCTTCAGGATCAGGTGTTTCCAGAAGTCTGAATATCTCAAGTACCTCAGCCAATGGGGGAAAACCCCTAAATTCAGTAAGAATTAAAAATGAAAAGGGAAGGTTATACATTAGAGGGGAATCTTTGGGATCAGGTGTTCTGGGGACTCTGAACCTCTCAAGTACCTCAGCCAGTGGGAAAAGAGAGAAGGGAAATGTGGCTGGAAATTGGGATAAAAAGGGAAGCCGCATCCTCCAAAAAACTGAGAGACCCTAGGGAATGCCACATGGCCTCTCCCTTTATTGGAATAAAGTCAAAGGACTCCTCTGTCTCCTTTTTGGACATAGACCTCTGGTGTTTGTGGATTAATTTTCCCAACACAGGGTAAGATCCAGCCTGCCCACAGGTGCCTAGCATTGCACCCACACCCACACCCAGACCAGGCTGGGCCAAAATACGGCCGCATTTCCCATTCCCTTCCCAATTCCCTGCTGCTGTTTCCCACCGAAAGCTGAGGTCCCCGTAGCCCTCCCTGGGC
This sequence comes from Camarhynchus parvulus, assembly GCF_901933205.1. Taxonomy (NCBI): domain Eukaryota; kingdom Metazoa; phylum Chordata; class Aves; order Passeriformes; family Thraupidae; genus Camarhynchus; species Camarhynchus parvulus. Next base: position 3,493,700 of record NC_044592.1, read on the forward strand.
AGGGACTCACCGGGGCAGAGGGAGGTGCAGGTGATTTTCTGCACAGACATGCCCTCGCAGAAGGCTCCCCCGTTGAGGGGCGCGGGGTTGGTGCAGGTGCGCGAGCGTTTCTGCCAGCCCCGGCCGCAGCGCGCGTTGCAGCTGGACCACTCCGTCCACGAGGACCAGCCCCCGTTCACTGCAAAACACCAACGTGGGAGGGGGGCTGAGGGGCTGGGGGGCTGTACCAGAGCCCCCCAACACCAATCCCAAACCCATCCCAGTGGAAAGGGCTTGGCTGGGTGTAGCAGTTCGCTTGGATGTTCACTGGTAGCAGCAGGCAGGCAAGGAGACTCCACACGGCTTCTGAGGGTGCTGATTAAAACACCAACATGTGAGGGGGCTGAGGGGCTGTGCCAGAGCCCCCCAGAACCAAACCCAAACCCATCCCAGCAGGAAGGGCTTGGCTGGGTGTAGCAGTTCGTTTGGAGGGTCCCCGGGGAGTCTCTGATGGTAGCAGCAGGCAGGCAAGGAGACTCCACATGGATTCTGAGGGTGCTAATTAGATGAGGGTGCTAATTATTGGGGGTCCCATCCCTGCGAGCAGCATGGTTTCTGAGGGAGAAGGGGGGAAGAGGGAGGGAGGGGGAGAGAGGGAGAGCCTAGGGGGAAAAGGGCCAAGAGAGATTCTGATCTCCCTCGCACAGCTTAACAGGGAGATTCAAGGTGGGCGCAGAATAAGCCTTGGGCCAATGGGATTACAGATCCTCCCGTGATACTTCAGGGGAGGATCACAGGCTTGGAATAAACATTTTCGAGGGATGAGACAGAGCATACCATTTAAATAAAATGTAACACCACAATTCACCCTTTTTTTTTGTTAGAAAGAAAAGATGAAGATGAGTAAGTGCCCCTCACAGCTTAACAGGGAGATTCAAAGTGGGCGCAGAATAAGCCTTGGGCCAATGGGATTACAGATCCGTGATGCTTCAGGGGATGATCACAGGCTTGGAATAAACATTTCAGAGGGGTGACACAGAGCAAACCATTTAACTAAAGTGTGACACCACAACCGGGCGATCCCGCGTGTGCCAGGTTCGAATCAGCGATAACAGCGCGAATCAAAGCGGGGCACAGCCACCTCTGCCCCCCAGCCCTGTCACTGACCATAGACCACCACGGTGGCTGACAGGCTCCTCCTCTTGGCCACGATGTTGGCAGCCATGCAGGTGTAGTTGCCCGAGTCAGAGAGGCGCGCCTGGCGGATGATGAGGTTGTGGTCGGCCCTGGTGTCGATGTTCTCGTCCAGGTTGGAATCGATGGGCTCCTCGTTCTTCAGCCACTCCACCTGGCAGGGAGGAGCACAGGAAAACATGGAGCAGGCCAAAGGCACCTCAAGACCTCGTTAATTGGGTGGGGAAATGCTTCCTTTGGCTGGTAACTTTTTCACCAAGGAACATGGAATAAAATCTCAGCCGAGAGAGAGAATAGGAAATTCTCCCAAAGATATTTTTACATATTGCTCCTGCTGCACCATGCACTGGATGTTCAAACACTTGGACAACTACCAGTTCTATAAAACAGATAATAAGCATTATCAATCCCACTTTTTTTTGTGAAGAAACAGGAAGATGAAATTGCCTGACACGGCACACAGAGGAAGAGCCGAGTCATCATCACATATTCCCAGCTGACACAAACACCCTGAGAACAGAGGCCATTAGTGTTTGCTGCCACGGTCCATAAACCCCCTGAAATGCTGTGTACGATGTGTTCCAATCCATCTTCTCCAGTTCACCTCCCAACGGCTCTGAGCACGCCCAGGAATCGCCCGCAAGGCGCCTTTCCTCTCGAAACATTAACAGAAAATGGTTAAGGCATGGCAAGCTGCTGTCACAGGAGAGCAAAATTAAAAATAGAAATAAAATCAACGAATTCTATTAAAAGACCAAAGAGCAGGGGGCTGTTTTAACAGCTTTTCTAGATCTGGAGGAGCTCTGGCTGTGGCCTGCAGTCAAACTCCCTTCCCCACTCTGTTCAGATGAATAACCTTGTTTAGCAACTTGTGGAAGGACTTGGAACTTTGTGGTAATGAGCTTATGGCTGTGGTAGCTGCAGGCATTCATTAGCACTCAGCTCTGCGCAGATGGGCTGCAATTTGTACATTTTCCAGTTCCTAAACAAATCTGCAAACGCTGACCATCAAAGCCAATTACGTTTGGTGCCAGGCAGCAGATTCCCCTCCGCAGCAGCACTCCCGGTTTTGCTGGGATGGATCCAGCCCTGCACATCCCAGCCAAGGGCTGCAAACTCACCTGGAAAAGGCTCCAGGTCTGGGGCACCTCATCCCACACGGTGGCTGTGGAGTTAAATCGTGATTTGACACATCTGTGCAAATGTGAGTTGCCTGAGGGTGAGGTTCAGCACCACACGTTTCACACCAAAAATGGGGGAGAATCCAGCTCTGTGATCCCTTTGCCATCTCTCTGTCCTCCTGTATCCAACCCTCCCTCCCAGCCAGGGAACACTTCCCCTGTGCCTGCAGGAGCCTGGGCACAGCCTGGGACCAAGCAGCTGCGCTAAATCCAGCCATGCCAAACCTTTGCCTGGACAAAATACCTGGGAGTGAGTTCCAGCCATGCCAAACCTTTGCCTGGACAAAATACCTGGGAGTGAGTTCCAGCCATGCCAAACCTTTTCCAGCCACGCCAAACGTCTCCCTGGACAATATCCCTGGGAGTGAGTTCCATCCATTCCAAACCTTTCCTTGGGCAAAATACCTGGGAGTTCCAGCCATGCCAGACCTTTCCCTGGATAAAACCCCCGGGAGCGAGTTCCAGCCATTTCAGACTTTTCCCTGGACAAAACCCCTGGGAGTGAGTTCCAGCCATGCCAAAACTTTCCCTGGACAAAATACCCGGGAGTTCCAGCCAAGCCAAACCTTTCCCTGGATAAAACCCCTGGGAGTGAGTTTCAGCCATGCCAAACCTTTGCCTGGACAAAATCCCTGGGAGTTCCAGCCATGCCAGACCTTCCCCTGGACAAAATCTCTGGGATTGTGTTCCAGCCATGCCAAACCTGTCTTTGGGCAATATTCCTGAGAGTGAGTTCCAGCCATGCCAAATCTTTTCCAGCCATGCCAAACCTCTCCCTGGACAACATCCTTGGGAGTTCCAACCATGCCAAACCTTTCCCTGGACAAAATCCCTGGTAGTTCCAGCCATGCCAAACCCTTCCCTGGACAAAATCCCCTGGATTTTGTTCCCTTTCCCTGTGGTCTAAAGACACGAAGAACAACCAGCTAATCCACTGACTATTCAGTTCCCCTTCTGCAGTTAACCTTAACAGTAATTATCCGAGGGGGCTTCAGCAAAGAAATTAGGAATTCAATTTAAATTATGGAGCAACCACACGGGCATAAATCAAGTGACAGGAGTTCGATGCTGAACACACTTTATGTGCAGTGAAATGGGCAGAGAAATGACAAACACAGCCAGCATTCCCCGAGTTCATTATTTCACAAGTGTGTTTGTAAATGTTGACTCTCCTCAGGCCAGGGGATTTCTGGGTGGTGAGAGGGGTTCAAGGGCCCCATTCCTGTCAGCCTCACCCTCGGAGGGAGCACACGCTGATCCTGTGTGTGCTGAGCCTGGGAATGTGGGGTTTGATGAGCAGAAAACATTAAAACATTTACATTAAACCGTGCATTTCAAAGAACGATGATGCCAGCAAAGGGAGAACATTAAGCAGACAGAACATAAACACCAAAGTGTTGGGACGTGAGATCAAACCCTGATTTGTCAGGGAGGATTGCACTGCCAGTGCTCCCCTTATCCCAGCCCCCCTTTCCCTGAGAAAATCAGGTTTATCCAAGGCCATCCCCTGCTCTGCCTCAGCAGATGGAGGCTTTCAAAGATGGAGAACCAAGGGATGGATTTATGGGATAAAAATACATTTAAAGGAGTCGTGATGACAAAAGATGTTTGTCACTGGCAGGGATGTAACCTTTGGGAAACTTCAGCCCCCGCACAAACACTCACAAAGCAACCAGGGAAAATAAAAACAGCAAATAACCTAAAACATCTCCCCACTGGGATGAATGATGGGGTCTGGACTGCAGTGTCTGAAGAGCAACTCCAAACTCCTCAGAATTTCACTTCCCTCACCATGGAGGTCACAGAGTTGCTCGTACCAGAATTAAAATACTTTTCCTTTTAAGAATTATTCTGATGATCTGGAACCAGACTTTTAACCTGCTATAAAATGCTGGAAGTTTGTAGAAAAAGATCTGGGTGGTTTTTTTCCCTCTGAAATTCAATCTGTTCAGAATTGACCCCCCCTCCCCAGTTTCACAAACACTCACAAAGCAACCAGGGAAAATAAAAACAGCCAAGAACCTAAAACATTTCCCCACTGGGATGAATGATGGGGTCTGGACTGCAGTGTCTGAAGAACAGCTCCAAACTCCTCAGAATTTCACTTCCCTCACCATGGAGGTCACATAGTTGCTTGTACCAGAATTAAAATACTTTTCCTTTTAAGAATTATTCTGATGGTCTGGAACCAGACTTTTAACCTGCTATAAAATGCTGGAAGTTTGTAGAAAAAGATCTGGGTGTTTTTTTTCCTCTGAAATTCAATCTGCTCAGAATTAACCCCCTGTCCCCAGTTTCCAAGGAGGGCTGATCACATCAGGACCTGCAGCTCTGGGGCACCAGGATTAACTGGGCCCCTCCCTGGGTGGCAGCAGCCCAATTAGCATCATCATAAATTTGTCCCAGTTACAGAAAGCAATTACCACAGACCAGCTTATGGCATTATCAGAGTAAAATCAGCTCAACACCCCAGAGCCTGGGCAGATTATGGGAGTTAGAGAACTCTTCTCCCTGAAAAACAAAGCTTATCCCAACCCATCCACTAAGAGTTCCTCACCAGTCGCTCTGATGGACATTCAAACATCCCAAGAGCTGGGACTGAACTTTTGGCTCTTTTTGGTGACCTTGTTTGAGATTCCGGCCAGATTTAACACAAGAGGCAGCTCCCAGCCCTTGTGGGCATGGTGGTAATTTGGGAGGTCAGCAGACTGTTTAGCCTGGAGAAGAGGAGGAACACAAACCCCATGAGGAATGTTTGAAGGAGCTGGGGCTGTTTATCCTGGAGACGAGGAGGCTCAGAGGTGCCCTTATTGCTCTCTACACCTTCCTGAAGGGAGCTTGGAGACAGGTGGGGTTGGTCTCTTCCACCAGGCAGCACTGACAGAACCAAGGACACAGCCTCAAACTGCGTCAGGGAAGGGATCACAGAATCAAAGAATCCCAGAATCCCAGAACCCCAGAGTCCCAGAATCACAGAATTCCAGAATGATGAGGTTGGAAGAGACCTCTGAGATCATCGAGTCCAACCTGTGCCCTGACACCTCACCCAGACTATAGCACCCAGTGCCATGTCCAGGCTTTTTTTAAATACATCCAGAGATGGTGATTCCACCACCTCCCTGGGAAGAGCATTCCAGTACTTTATTATTCTTTGGGTGAAAAATTTCTTCCTAATATCCAACCTACACCTTCCCTGAGGTAGCTTGAGGCTGTGTCCTCTGCTTTTGTCAGTGCTGCCTGGTGGAAGAGACCAACAGGTTGGATATTAGGAAGAAATTTTTCACCAAAAGAATAATAAAGCACTGGAATGCCCTTCCCAGGGAGGTGGTGGAATCACCATCTCTGGATGTGTTTAAAAAACGCCTGGACATGGCACTGGGTGCTATAGTCTGGGTGAGGTGTCAGGGCACAGGTTGGACTGGATGATCTCAGAGGTCTCTTCCAACCTCATCATTCTGTGATTCTGGGATTCTGGGATTCTGGGATTCTGTGACAAAGGGCCTCCTGTCCCTGCTTTGGCATTTTCCTCTGCTGCCCTTTAAACACAGCCTGTGCTTTCCCCATGGCCAGTCCCAGACACATCCACGCCCCAGAGAAGGCAGTGGCAGTGCCAGCTCCTCCTCAGGGGACAGCCAATGGCTTCCTGACCCCAGGGAAAAGTAAAAGCTCCGGGTTTGAGATGGGGAAGGTGGCTCAGGACAGCACAAAGGGCTCTTGTTCCACTCCATGGTGATGTTTTCCTCTCTCTCTCTCAGGTGGAAAAGCAGCAAAAACCTGCTAACCCTCCTCTAACATGGAACTCCTGCTCCTAAAAATTCAGGCTGGAGGAATGTTCCTCGCTGTTGCAGCTGGAATTAGGATGGGGATGGGCAGGGCAGGTCCCCCCTTTGTCACACTTTCATCCTCTTTTCCACCCTGAGACTCAAAACCAGGAGGGGAAGCCTCCACCAGCACGAATCTCTGGGAGGTTTAACACCAACCCAAGGGCTGCACACACTCCTCTCTGCCTTTATTATTGTGATTTTATCAACACCATCGCAAGCCATTAATCCTGTGCCAGAACCCCTCAGAACAGCCCGAGCAGGTCAGCTGTACCTGCTGCATTCTTTTTAAATTAATCCACTGAGGGAACTCTGCTCTTGAATCATTTAATCGCAGCTCTGTCACACCAGGCTGGTAAGCATATTTTTCCTTCATTAGATTGAATATATAATCTCATTACAGGCATCTGACACGCTGACTAACCCATAAATCAGCTGGAGGAGGCTCTGCTCCGAGGGGATGCACTTGGTGGTGGCCACAGGGATCAGCTGAGACCTCCAGGGCTGCCCATGCCCATTTCTGGGGTTCAGCTGACACCTCCAGGGCTGCCCATGCCCCTTTCTGGGGTTCAGCTGACACCTCCAGGGCTTCCCATGCCCATTTCTGGGGTTTTTCTCCCACTGCAGGGCAGGCAGGGAGGGTTTGCTGCCCAAACCTCCCCCAGCAAGGGGAGAAATCCTCGTTTGAGCTCCTCCTCAGAGCTCTGGAAATTTACCTCTTGTTTTAATTACGCTTGCCTCTGTTGGGGTTTTTTTTTTTTTAAATCTTGTTCTCAATTTCTTATAAAAATGGCAACTCTGCTTTTATTTTTAGGGTCTGGTTCTGTAAGGTGGGGAGCTGACCCTGAGCTGTGCTCCAGACTTGCGCTGAGGCTTTTGGCACTCCTCAAGTCTGAAGCCTTTTATAAAAAGCTTAAAATATTAGCAGGTGTTCATTAGGAAAATTAACCCACAAACACCAGAGGTTTATGTCCAAAAAGGAGACAGAGGAGTCCTTTGACTTTATTCCAATCAAGGCAGAGGCCATGGGGCATTCCCCTGGGGTCTCTCAAGTTTTGGAGGATGCAGCCTCCCTTTTTATCCCAATTTCCAGCCACATTTCCCTTCCTCTTTCCCCATTTCTGAGGTACTTGAGAGGTTCAGACTTCCCAGAACACCTGATCCCAAAGATTTCCCAATGAATAACCCTCCCTTTTCAATTTTTAATTTTTCTGAATTGGGTTTTTTCTGGGTACTTGAGAGGTTCAAACTTCCCAGAACACCTGATCCCAAAGATTTCCGCTCTAATGCATGACCCTCCTTTTAATTATTAATTATGGAATTTAGGGGTTTTTCTTCCCCATTGTTTCTTTCATCTTTCAATGTCCAATTTCCTTTATCAGCAAACCTAAAGTTTATTTGTAAAAGCAAATCTCTTTTTCCATTCATCAATCAGTGGAACCCTTCCCATTGTTGCTTTTCTCTCCCAGTGCTGGTTTTATCTCCCAGCAGACCCACAGCTTGTTTGGAAACACAAATCCCCCATTCCTCTCATGCTGAAACCCGAACTGAGTCAGGGTTCATTCTCTGAAATCTCAACCAAGACCCAGAGGAGGGAATGCAGGCCAGCATGGGAGGGGGTGAGTCAAAACTCAATTAAAATCAGGTTTGGGATGGGTGTAAAGGGAGAGGTGACAGCCTGGACGTGTGCATCAATTTATAGTGGTAGAGGTGGGCAAGGAGCTGACTCAGCCAGGCTATTTTGGATCCCAGGAATAAGGAGCCATTGCTAAAAATGCCACTTCTAATGGTACCTTGTCTGCTTGGTGAAGACATCATCAGATCCCAGATAAGTTTATCTTTATTCCTATTTTTGGCACATCTACCATTAACTGGAGCACTGTTTTTTATCCCCATGCACAAATGAGGAACAAATCAGCGTTAATAACCCCAAAGGTCACCGGGGTGGGAGTTTCCCAGTGGGGCAGAGCACACACACGGCCTGGCTTCAGTTATGGGATGGTGAGCAGAGATAAAGGATCCTGTGCAGCTCAAATCCCTGTCCCCGTGTCAGTGTTCAGGAACACAGAATCGCAGAATCATTCTATGCAGGGGCTTTTATTGAAGAGCTCTGGGTGTCAGGGATGCACAGACCCAAATCTGATCCGACATAGGTTTGGGATGAACACGTTTTATATTCTATCATTATATAATTTACATATTAATTATTAAACTTAAATTGTTCTATTGTATACATTGATTTCATCTGAGCACGGATTTCTCGTGATCCCCCTCAAACACCTAACATAGTTTCTCATGATTCTTATGTCTAAACAATGATTACAGCTGAGAGGAATGGCGGATTTGTGTTTCCAAACATCTGCTAAATGGTTCCGAATTGAAGGAGACAGAGAAACCCATGATCTCCTTTGAAACTGGTTCTCAGTGATATTTGGGCAGTAATTAAAGTGCTGCTGACACTGAAAAGCTCTCTTTAGATAAGGCTGTCGGTGATGATGTTTGCAGGTTCTGCCTGTCCTGATAGGCAGGATCACATTTATATAGGAAATGCTTGGAGATAAGGAAAACATCACAGGAAGCTTTCAGTAATTGAAACCAAAGCCTTCAGAGGCTGTAATTTCACTGTTCTCTTGAGTTCTGGGGGATCAGCAATACCTGACAATGTTCCTTTTTGTTAGCAGCCTTCAGATGGGATAAATTCAAGAATGTAACTGTGAGATCTTGTGGGAACCCAGGAAATGCCCCTGGCTGCCCTGGAGGACTCCAGCCCCTGTCTGAGGGGCTCAGAGACCTTGGCACAGAACCCAAGACCCCTGTGCCTTTGATTTAGCCCTTGGAAAAAAACAATTACCAACCTTTATATGAAGGATTACAAGCCACGAAAGTTTAAGTAGAATGATAGTGAATTTATCACAGGGTGAAAAAATAGATTTTTTGGGGTTTTAAGAATGGGGGTTCAGGGGGCAAGATGGAGGGATCTGGGTGTGTCCAGCCTTTCTCCTTCTTCTTGGCCTCCATCTTCTGCTGTGATGGTGGCACTTTTGGATTGGTTTAGAGTAGAAGCTCACTGTCTAACATAGATGATGGGTATTGGAAAGTAATTGTAAATATTGTACACATAGTTTTTAGTATAAAAAGATAACACAGCCCCAGTGGCAGGCAGAGTGCCTGGAACTGTCCTGCTGAGCTGACCTTGGCTGGACAGGAGAAAGAATTTTATAGATAAGATACAACAAATAACCTTGAGAACAAGAGCTGAGGAGTTCTGACTCCTTCTTCGACCGCTAGGCTGGGAAAAGAGACTTTAAACTCATCTTGGGGTCACTGTGAGCAGCAGAGATCCTGAGAAGATCTTACAGGAGTCACAGAACAACTTGGGTTGGGAGGGACCCGAGAGATCACTGAACACCTTTAGATTCATTAAAGAATCATATTTTGTACACGTTGGAAACAGTACTTAATCCCAAACCCTACAGAAATAACAATTGATATCTAATAAGTGTGACACTTGCCTTGTCACTGAGTACTAAATACAACAGGCGCCAGGTTTCCAACTTCTGCTTTCTCTTTTAACGCTGCTTACAATTAAAAGAGGTGCTGATCTCTGTGCCCAGAGGCAGAACATTCCCCCAACCATGAAAGCATTTCAGTGTCACCGCTGGTGGGGCCTCCAGCTGCTCCAGTCCCCACCTCCATCGCTGTGAACTTCCCAAATCCCTGCAGGACTCGCTCACACAATCATCCCCATGATTACAAACACCATGATAAAGTCTCACAACTTCTCCTTTCATGTTCAAGCATTCAAAATTAAAACCATTTCTGGCAACAGGGCCAGAGAAAACAGACAGGGCTGCAAAGCAGCACATCAAACCCAGCGAGGCCCCAGAGCACATGTCTGTATAAAAAGGAATTATCTATTCAGGGGAACTACAAAGTTATCTCCCTTCTTTTTTCTTTTCAGTTTAGCAATCTAATTCAGAAGTGCTTTTCTCCGGCATTTCTATTTCATGACCTCGCTACCTCCTGGCTGTATTGATTTATTCACAAATCTCAGAAGGAAAACAATTTTTTTCTTTTTTTTCCTGCTGGAAGAAAACACCGTGCACAGCTCCCCTGCCTGCCTCAGAGGCAGCACAGCCCCTCATCATCCAAGGGCTGTGTCCAATAAAGGGGAGATGTGCAGGGATTGAAGAGCCCCCAGGGGCTGCAAAATGCACAAAATCAGCAGGAGAGGCACCTGGAGATGGGAGTGCCACTGACTGGGGAAACTGGTTCAGGGACAGAGGGGACAAATGGGGGGACAGATTTAACACATTCAGGAGGACAGGGAAGAGCCTAGAGTGTCCAGCAGGGCTCTGGGGTGGCAATGGAGCAAACCCAGGGTGGGAGGGCTGGAGCAGCTCCAGACTGGAGGAGCAGCTCTGCCCTCAACCCTGGGGAGCCCTGACCACTCCTGGAGCTCAAACCACCCCAAATTCCCCTGCTGCCAGGAGAAATCCTGTCACATTTTCTGGAAAATCCCCTTGCCCAGGATTCTTCTCCTGGGAAGCTGAGAAGCCTCAGAGAAAAAGGAAAACAATATGATCTCATTTGCTTCTCTTCTGTTTTGCTGCTTTGGAATGTGGTTTGGACATTGTTTACCAACAGGTGATTGTTTCATTGGTTTCATGTGAATTGTTTTTACTTATTGGCCAATCAGGGCCAAGCTGTGTTGGGGATTCTGGAAGGAGTCTTGGATTTTTCATTATTATCTTTTAACCTTCTGTCTGTATCCTTTCTCTATTCTTTAATATAGTTTAGTATAGGATTCTTTAATATAATATAGATAATAAAATAATAAATCAGCCTTCTAAGAACATGGAGTCAGACTCATCATCCCTCCCTTTGATGGGGGTCTCAGAAAGCACCACAAAATGCCACAACAGGAACAGCTGGAGCAGTGGGTGAGGAAGGACAAAGTGGGGCTGAAGGTGTGAACAACACACAAAATAAATGGAATTTGGAAATGGAACTGGTTTTGTGCTGTCCACAACAAACACCTCAAACAAACCAAGTCTAACTGAGGCCAAGTTTTATAGAATGAAGAGGGTGACACATCATTAGGCAACCTGGTTATAAAATCAGTCCAGACCGGCATGTCCTGTACAGGCCATGACAGCTCTCAATCTTTGCTGAATGGGAAACTATAAAAGTTATTAATTTGCTCTTAAAAGCAGCTACAAAACTACAAATTTGCTCTTAAAAGCTCAATCTAAATATCAGATCAATCACAAATGAGACACTGCAGACACCCGGGCTGGGTCCTGAGAGTGAAATATCTCCGGTGAGAAATGAATCACATTTATTGTACTTGTAACCAGTATCCCTTAAAAGCAAAGCAAATAGCAAATATTGCTACTGCAGACCCATAAGCACCTGGCCAAATGCAGCTGTTTGCACTGAGCAATCCCACCCTGCTCTGTGACTGCAGCAGGATTCACTAAGGCTGGAACTCTCAGCCTGCTTGGCTGTGGTGTTTTACTGCATCCCCATTATCCTGCCCTGTTTTAGTGAAAAATGCGTATTTTATGATTGGCTTTTCGCAAATATTAAAATGAATATGATGTGTGTTGTGTCAGAAAGTTATGCTGTGTTAATTTTCTTAAGTGGTGTGTTAAATACAGTTTTAGGTTGTAACAAAATGTTAAAATAGAAACTATGCTATGTAGGATACTTATTTAAAAGAGAGGACTCTGAGATAGCAGCCACAGGACACCTAAATCTTTCAGAGAAAGAGAATTTATTGCTCCGTTATCAGAAGAAATGAGAACTTCTTCCCACCTCACTCAGGCTTAGGATTAAGAGGAAGAAGCTGACACTGACCCGACAGAATCCTGTGTTTGAATGGAATTTATGCATCATGTATGAGGTGTATGAATATGCAACAGGCTGTTACTTTTAAGGGTTAATTCTCTGTTAACTATGTCCTTTTTTGGGCTTATTTTGCCCAGAAAGAGGTACCCGGACTGTCTGTAACTCTTTGTTTCTATTTTCTCATATTGTCCTAATACAAATTGTCCAAATTATTATTACTCTATTTATATTACTTTTATTTTATATACTCTAAATATATTATTTTTATAACCATTTTATTACTATAAAACTTTTAAAATTTTAAAAACAAGTGATTGGCATTTTTCACACAGTATGCCAGCCCCATAAATACACAAACCTCTGTAAAACAGGGCCTCAATGCTTGTGGAGTCCTCACAGCTTTTGAATTTTATGTGGGTTTCGTGTTGTGCTGATGTGCTGGCAGTGGAATGCGTGCAGCCCAGAAGAGAAATGATTTTACATTTCCATTAAAAGCCCTGGCTGTAAATAAACCCGTGGAACTCAGGCAGATATTCCTGGGAACATCTACAGCACTCCATTAAAATGTCAGAATCTGTGTTAAACATTTGAAAAAGCAGCAGTGGATACAACACATTTAAATCTTAAATATATGCATATATTATGTGATAAAGATATTTTAGAGTATTTCACAAACCTCTGCAGAGCACTCAACAGTAATAGTGCAGTAACAGTAAACTATCAGCAATCGTTTAGCACAACAGCTGCCCTTTTATTGCAAAAGAAACCCAAACCCAAAACAAAAACAAGGCAAACAAAAAGAACCCAAAACTCCTGAGAGCTCCACCACAAGCAGAGCAGACAGGGGGTGTAGGGAGAGCTGTGATTTCCTGCTAATGCTCAAATATCAGCTTTGGTCTGAGTGTTCATTCACAAGAAAGGGATTCAGAGTGAATTTTAAGGCTCAGGTTTGCACCTTGTGCCTCACAATGGGCTTGGCTGCTGCTCCATCCCAAGTCTTCCAGGTGGGAATGGGCTCCCCCAGCTCCTCCCTTCAGGTCCAAAGGCCCTCAGCATCATTCAGTGTAGATAAGCAGAGTCCAGCAAGCTAAAGGTTGGGTTTATTAATTTGAAATCCTGAGGTTTGTAATCATTTATCTCTATTATCAGGGCTATTTGGCAGTGTAATACCAGGGCAGGGACATTTCTGAGGGACAGGTGACAGAATTTATGAACCCCCCCCTCAGGGCAGCTTTAGCCCCATTTCACAGCACCCTCAGTCTCACCCCTGCAGATTTGAGGTGTCCCCTTTCCCCATCACACCTGCAGATTTCAGGTGTCCCCTTCACATAACAGCTGCAGATTTCAGGTGTCCCCTGTCCATATTCACACCTGAGATTTCAGATGTCCCCTTTCCCCATCACACCTGCAGATTTCAGATGTCCCCTGTCCATATTCACACCTGCAGATTTCAGGTGTCCCCTTTCCCCATCAGCCCTGCAGATTTCAGATTTCCCCTTTCCCCATCACACCCAGGCCTCAAGGAGGTGACATCCACTCCTGGAGCTTCCCTCCAGTGCAGGGAATGGCAGCTCCCTGTCCAATCGAGGGAACATTTAAAAACCCGATTTTCAAGCCCAGTGAATGAAACAAGAACAAGCCCTGACAGCTGAGAAATCTGAATCCCACTTGTCACTGATGGAGGAGGCAGCAGTGACACCCCCCAGCACCCCACCACACCTGCCTGAAGGATTACCAGCTCCCTAAACACTTCTTTTTGTGCTGTTGTACCCGACAGAATTAATATTTTACACTCTGAGGCACCAATAAGGCCGAACACACAGCTCAGAGATTATCCCAAACTTCATTAAATGGGTGTTGACCAAGGATTTTCCAGGTTACAGCTCAGCCCTGCTGTGACAGCAGCCCCAGGGCTGGGGGGAAGCAGGAGCTGGAAGGAATTACCAGCCAGGAGGGTGGAATTCATTGTGTTTGCCACTGCTGTAGGACCTGTCAGTCACCCTGATTCCTCCTGAGCTGCCCAGGGTGACAGAGCAGAGCTGTCCCTGCTCCTCGTTGCAGGGAAATGCTCCTGTCACCGACTCCAGCTGAGCCCAGGGAGAGGAAACCCCTCTGGCAGTGTGGTATGTGCTGGGTCTTTAGGACAAAGGAGGAAATTATGGATCTGACTTTATGTTTTTAGAAGGCTCCCTGAGATGATATTATTATTATTATTATTATTTATTATTATTATTATTATTATTATTATTATTATTATTATTATTATTATTATTATCCTAAATATCTCCCTGAGGGTCCCTCAGGAGCACGCCCTGAGCTAAAGGACACAATCCCTCAATCTCTCCCTGCAGAAGCTGCTGAGGGACTGGGGGAGCTCACCCTGAGCCAAAGGACACAATTCCTGCATGCAATTCCTGCTCACAATTCCTAAATATCTCCCTAATATATTATTATTATTATTATTATTATTATTATTATTATTATTATTATTATTATTATTATTATTATTATTATTATTATTATTATCTCCCTGAAGGTCCCTCAGGAGCACACCTTGAGCCAAAGGACACAATTCCTGCACACAATTCCTAAATATCTCCCCATGGGGGCTGCTCAGGGACTGGGACCCAATTCCTGCTCACAATTCTTCAATATCTCAATGAGATATTATTATCCTAAATATCTCCCCAGCCAAAGGACACAATTTCTGCACAAAATTCCTGCACACAAATCCTGCACACAATTCCTGCTCACAGTTCCTGCTCACAGTTCCTGCTCACAATTCCTGCTCACAATTCCTGCTCACAGTTCCTGCTCACAAATCCCGCACACAGTTCCTGCTCACAGTTCCTGCTCACAGTTCCTGCTCACAGTTCCTGCTCACAGTTCCTCAGACTCTCCCTGCAGAGGCTGCTGAGGACCTGGGGCCCAGAGCTGCCTCCTGCCCAGGCCAGCTCCCATCAATGGTGAATAAAAGGCTCTGGTCCCACTGAGCCCGAGCCAGCAGAGACTCTCCAGAGCTGAATCAACATTTGCCTCAGCGGGGGATTTTCAGCTGCTCTATTTAAATGCTGAATTTTCTTTTTCATTTCAATGCTTAACTCATAAAAACTGAATTTATTTGGGTTGGGTGCCCGATGGCTGCAAGCACAGCTGCTCACCAGCTCTCTCTGCTTGCTATGTAAATGCATGAGAAGAGGATTTAAAAGCCTTTTCCCACCTGCCCAGCACTGGGATTTGGGTTTTCTTCCTCTCTTCCTGCTGTGCTGATGCGCCCAGGGTGCCCCAAATCCCAGCGCCCTCCCAAAGCAGAGCTGTGGAAAAAGTCTCATTCCCTGCTTTGTAGAGAATTCTGCACCTGGAATAACCAAACTCTGGCTGCATTCCTGAAGTTCTGCACCTGGAATAACCAAATTCTAACAGCATTGCTGAAGTTCTGAACCTGGAATAACCAAACTCTGACACCATTCCTGAAGTTCTGAACCTGGAATAACCAAACTCTGACGGTGTTCCTGAAGTTCTGCACTTGGAATAACCAAATTCTAACAGCATTCCTGAAACTCTGAACCTAAAATAACCAAACTGAGAGTGTTCCTGAAGTTCTGCCCTTGGAATAACCAAACTTTGACAATGTTCCTAAGTTCTGCACTTGGAATAATCAAATTGACAGCATTTTTTGAAGCTCTGCAATTAGAATAAGCAAACTCCAACAGCATTCCTGAAGCTGTGGACCTGGAATAACCAAACCCTCCCCAGGGAGGGGCTCTGGCAGGAGCAGGGATGGGCTGGAGCCTCCATCCCCCTCGTTTCCAGTTCTCTCAGGTTGAACAAACCCTGACCATGCCCCAATCTGCATCTCATGAAACACCAGACGAGCTCCTTTGTCCCAGTTCTTTCCAGCCTTATGTTTCCATCCAGGGCTGCATCCAAGCTCTAATGAAATCAGTTCTTGGATCAGAACCAGGGATTCTCTGCCAGCACGGGGGTTTGAAACCCTCAGCACTGCTCAGCACACACGGAACAAATAAAATAAACCTGGAGATTTTTGAGGAAGCCTTTGTGGCTCAGTTATTGCCCAGCCTGTGTTAATCTGTGCTTTAACTCTGAAATAAAGCTGAGTTTATCCCCCCAGCCCAGAGCCAGGCCTGCTCTAACGGGTTTAACCCACTTTCTAAAGACACTGAATTATTTCCAGCAGACTCTTTACCTCGATGAGCCCAGAATTAGCCTGAGCCTTTATGGGACATTTTATTGGCCAAAGCAAATCTGACCTGGTGAGATTTACCAGCTTTATTAGCAGCAATAACAATTTTACTGTCAACAGCAGTAAATCAGGGTTCATTGGGAACTCCACCACTTTTATCTGGAGCAAGCAATTAAAATGTCAGGTTTTCATTGGACATAATTCCTACCTTCCACAAAAGACAGACTCCCTGTTTAAGTGGGGAATGTAAAGCTGCCAGTTCAAAGAAATCTAAAATTCTCACTAAATTCAATGAGACCGAGGGTGTTTGGGGAGCCACACCTGTGGAGGTTTATTTCGTCTCCAAAGCAGATCCATTTTCCAGAGCACACACATTCAGCAATCCTGGCAATTCCCTGCAATGCACCATCCATTTTCCTGGTAACGAGTGAAAATGCCAGAGAGCTGAGGAGAAGGTGGGAGCAGAGATTGCACTGCCAGAGTAAAACCTGCACACAAACCCAGCCACTCACTGAGCCCATCTCTGCCTCATTTTCCTCTCCTTGAGCACTTCTGCCTCACTGCTGGTGCCTCTGCATTTCTCCTCTTTATTTCCAGGGACATCTGCTCCAATCCCTTCTCATTAACTAAAAGCACACATTTCTCTGGGGTTTATTTTCCTTTTCTTCCTTCATTACCAACCCGGCCACGCTGGGGATAAGGGGCAAAACCAACTCCTGAGCGAGCCAGCAGCTCTCATTCCCCAGAAGGTGCTGCAGAGAACTGCAGGGTGCAATTAAAAATTCAACATTTCCTTGGGTTTTAAAGCCCCTGCAGCAGATTTTTAAACACGACCCACTCCGAGCCTCTCCCTCCAAGAGCAGCCTGGTTATTGCCATTTTAAGGCATCCCCATGGTTTTCCTGTTAAGATCCAGCTCTCATCACAAAAAGCCTGTTTAAAGCGAAGCCAAACCCCACCAAATTATTACTTGCAGCAGATTTGCTCTCCCCAGCAACCATTTATCATAATATTTTTAGGTTTGCCTTTTACTTTGCCTTGTTTTTCGAGGAGGAAAGTAATTCCTGGGAAAATGTGCAACAATCTGCTTTCAGTTTGAAAGCACGGGGCTTGAAAATTGCCTGAAAAACCAGTATTTCTCATCAAAACAGTCCAGAATTTGGATAAAAAGCCACATTTTTGTAAAGCTAATGAATCAAAAAAGGACACTTGAAGCGCTCTGGGGGAGAAGAGCACCAGGAGCAGCAGCACACAGGAGCTGAGCCCTGTGCTTCCCCCATCTCAAAGGTTTTCCTTGTGCCCCTGTGTGTCACAGACATCTTTTTATGAAAAATCCTTTCCTTAGGATTTTTTCCTCCTGAGAAGCTGAGAGGCCTCAGGAACAAAATGTAAACATTGATTATCTGCTGCTGTGGAATGCAACAGGTGCATCTGTGATTGGCCCATGTTGGATGTTGATAATCAATGGCCAATCACAGCCCAGCTGGCTTGGACAGAGAGTCCGAGACAGAACCTTTGTTATCCATTCCTTTCTATTCTTAGCTCAGCCAGCCTTCTGTGATGAAACCTTTTCTTCTATTCTTTTAGTATAGTTTTAATGTAATATATATGATAAAATAATAAATCAAGCCTTCTGAAACCTGGAGTCAGATCCACGTCTCTTCCCTCATCCTCGGGCCCCTGTGGTCACACCTGTGCCCACCCCAAAGCTCACCTCGGCCGCGGGGACGCCCTCGGGGGGCCGGCAGTGCAGAACAATCATCCCCTCGATGGGAACCTCCTTGCCCTGGGGGTCTTGCTCGAAGTTCTTCCGTAGATCTGCAGGGTTGGAGGAAAGAATTCATCAGGATTGGCATTCCTTGGATGCAGGAATTCACCAGGATTGGCAATCCTTGGATGCAAGAATTCATCAGGATTGGCATTCCTTGGATGCAGGAATTCACCAGGATTGGCAATCCTTGGATGCAAGAATTAATCACAATTGGCATTCCTTGGATGCAAGAATTAATCACAATTGGCAATCCTTAGATCCAGGAATTAATCAGGTCTGGCAATCCTTGGATGTAAGAATTCACCAGGACTGGCAATCCTTGGATGCAAGAATTCACCAGGATTGGCAATCGTTGGATACAATAATTAATCAGGACTGGGATTCCTTGGATTCAAGAATTCATCAGGATTGAAGAAGCTGACACTGACCAGACAGAATCCTGTGTTTGAATGGAATTTATGCATCATGTATGAGGTGTATGAATATGCAACAGGCTGTTGCTTTTAAGGGTTAATCCTCTGTTAACGTGGGTCCTTTTTGGGCTTATTTTGCCCAGAAAAGGTACCTGGACTGTCCATAACTCTTGTTTTTATTGTCTCATATTGTCCTAATCCAAATCGTCCAAATTATTATTACTCTAATTACATTACTATTTTTATAACCATTTTATTACTATTAAACTTTTAAAATTTTAAAAACCACAAGCGATTGGCGTTTTTCCCTCTGCTGGAGGATGTTCCTTCAGGAGCTCTCGTTGTGTTCCCAGCGCCTCAGGCTCCACGGTGGGGATTTACTGACTTCATTCCCTGCCTTGCTCACAGCTGATGAAATACAGCCCTGGCACTGCATTTTCCAAAACGCATTCAGAATTATCTGAGCAAGCTGCTGCCTGCACAAAGATGCTCACAGTGCCTGCACGCTCCTTTCCATGATTCTTTGTTAATGTTGATTTTTTTTCCCCCCTCAGACAACCAATTTCTTTTCCAGTGCTCCCTTTAAGAGGGCAATCATTAACAGCTGGGCTGCGCTTGTGCCTACAAATGCCTTTATTAGGGTGAAAAATGGAGCAGGATCCCTTTGCTCTGCCTTCCCCACTAGCACAAAGAAATACTCACCTGCTTCTTCGGAGAAATATAAAGTGCTGCAACACTGTGGGCTTGACTCACAATTCAGAAACATCAGAAATTCAGTGCAAAATAAAAAAAATAAAAAAAAAAGAATGAAATAAAGCTGCCAGTTCCTCAGTGCCCATCCCAGAGGGGCATTCTGCCAGAGGTTGGACCTGCAGGGTCTCATCCCTGATCCTCCCAGGGTGTTCCCCAAGCCATAAATCCCACCCCAGCGTGTTCCTGCTGTGCCTGAGGAGCCCCTCCAGCTCTGCCCTCCGGAATTGCTGCTTCTCCCATCAAACCACTCAGCTCTGAGCAGAAAAACAGCCCAGGAAGGGGCAGAGAGGAGCTCAGCTCCCACACAAAGCCTCCAGGCACCCCCAGAGCCCTCCAGGCCGAGCTGAAGAGCCTCTCCAGAGCACTCTGGGGTTAATGGGGTCTTGGGAAGAATTGCTCCCACAGTGAGGGGTTGAAAAGCCCCAGCACACGGCGCCTCCTGCTCCTGCTCACGCTGAGCCTGGCTCAAATTGCCATTTTGTGGGGCTGGGAAATCACAGCGTGGAGAAAAGTCAATAAAAATTCAATTCAGATAAAGGTCCTTTCAGCTCGGCAATGCAAGGGAATTATTGGCTCGGTGTTATGACAGTTAATGCAGTGAAATAAAAAATTGAATTTACACGTATTTAGACATTCAGACTGAATCAGCCAACAAAAAAAAAAAATTCCGCCGTTAATGAAATGAAGGTTTTCTTACACTGTCCTTTTACTTCTGACAAATGTTTGTTTTATCCTGTTAAATGTTTACCCTGGTAAAAGACACCTTTTTATATTGTCAGGAGCTGCTGGAGCACTCCCTGGAAAGTCTCCCTTCGGGTTCTCCCTTTGCTCCTGCCCTCCTCTCCCCGGGAATGTTTCTCCCAGCTTTTGGCAGGCTGCACCTCCTTCCCCAGGAGAGGAAAGGGAAGAACTGAGCTGGGGGCTCAAAGGAAAAGGGCTCACCACAGACTGGGGGAAGCAATCCCTGAATTCTCCTCTGGCAGGGGCAGTGTCAGGCTCTGGTTCTGCCAGGAAAACATCCCAGGTCCGATTCCAGGAATGGGATGAGGCTTGGAGCAGCTCCTGGTCACAGCTGTGTCTGGGGTTGTGTCCCTGCTGTCCCTCTGGCTGTGGGGCATTTGGAACATTTCCATTTCTGCAGCTCCCAGTGACAGTTCTGTGTTTGGGGCCGTGTCCCTGCTGTCCCTCTGGCTGTGGGGCATTTGGAACATTTCCCCTTTCACAGCTCCCAGTGACAGTTCTGTGTTTGGGGTTGTGTCCCTGCTGTCCCTCTGGCTGTGGGGCATTTGGAACATTTCCCCTTTCACAGCTCCCAGTGACAGTTCTGTGTTTGGGGCTGTGTCCCTGCTGTCCTTCTGGCTGTGGGGCATTTGGAACATTTCCCTTTTTGCAGCTCCCAGGGTCAGTTCTGTGCTTGGAACATTTCCCTTTTTGGAGCTCCCAGTAACAGTTTTGTTTTTGCGGCCGTGTCCCTGCTGTCCCTCTGGCTGTGGGGCATTTGGAACATTTCCCCTTTTTGCAGCTCCAGCAGGGTCTGTGGGTGCTGAGTGATGACCCCACAGCACATCAAGGACATGAGGAGATGAAGATCATCCCCACCTTCCCCAAAAGCCTCCATGGACAGCAACTCCATGGTTTGTTCCCTGCCAGGCCAGCTCAGGGCCCTGCAGGATTCCCATGGCAGCCTGGCTCTCTTTGGGATGCCTTTATCCCAAAAAAGGGAGGGAAGGTTTTGTCCCTCTGCTGACACCTCTGCTTCCTGCAGGGACAGAGGTGCCTGACCACATCCACTGGTATTTGACCCCAAAAGCAGCATTGCCACCCCTCAGAACCCCAGAGGAGCAGGGTTTAGTCACTGTATTTCACCCTAAAAACAGTGTTCCCACCCCTCAAAGCCCCAGAGGAGCAAGGTGTACTCACTGGTATTTAACCCCAAATGCAGCGTTCCCACTCCTGGAAACCCCAGAGGAGCAGGGTTTAGTCACTGTATTTAATCCCAAAAGCAGCGCTCCCACCCCTCAAAGCTCCAGAAGAGCAGGGTTTAGTCACTGGTATTTCAGCCCAAAAGCAGTGCTCCCACCCCCCAAAGCCCCAGAGGGTTTAAGCAGGGTGTACTCACTGCATTTAACCCCAAATGCAGCATTCCCACCCCCCAAAGCCCCAGAGGGTTTAAGCAGGCTGTTCTCACTGTATTTAACCCCAAAAGCAGCATTCCCACCCCCAAAGCCCCAGAGGGTTTAAGCAGGTTGTACTCACTGCATTTAACCCCAAATGCAGCATTCCCACCCCCCAAAGCCCCAGAGGGTTTAAGCAGGCTGCACTCACTGTATTTCACCCCAAAAACAGCGTTCCCACCCCCCAAAGCCCCAGAAGAGCAGGGTTTGAGCAGGGTGTACTCACAAGCGATGCGCACCGACGCCCTTCCTGCTCTTGGAGGTGCCCAGGTGGCTCCAGGCCACGCACTGGCACCAGTAATCCTCAGGGCCATGGAAATCCTCCACCTGCTGCCTCGTCACGTTGATGGAGACCTCCCTCACCTTCAGCCCTGAGCGGGGAGAGGCAGAGAATCAGATCATCAAGGACACAAGCCTGTCCTTTAATCAACAATGCCACCATCCTATTTTCTGAAAAATCCTCTTGGCCCAGGATTTCTCTCCTGGGAAGCTGAGAAGCCTCAAAGAAAAAAGGAAAACAATAATTATCTCATTTGCTTCTCCTGTGTTTTGCTGCTTTGGAATGTGGTTGGAGATTGTTTATCCAACATGTGAATTGTTTTAATTTAATGACCAATCACGGCCAGGCTGTGTCAGACTCTGGAAGGAGTCACGAGTTTTCATTATCCTTCTTTGCAGCCTTCTGTCTGTATCCTTTCTCTGCTCTTTAGTATAGTTTTAATAGAATAGAATGGAATAGAATAGAATAGAATAGAATAGAATAGAATAGAATAGAATAGAATAGAATAGAATAGAATAGAATAATAAATTAGCCTTCTAAGAACATGGAGTCAGATTCATCATTTCCTCCTTTGTCTTAGGGACCCAGCAAATACCACACTTTTCAATCAGGGCAAAGCCCTAATTACTTGCACAGTCATGTAGTGCCACTAATTAAATTCTGTAAGATGAGCGGGTCATAATGCACTGGGTTCCAGGAGTTGCCCCTGTCACCGTGATATTTTATGAAAAATCCCTTCACCAGGGTTTCTTCTCCTGGCAAGATGAGAAGCTGCAGCTTCTCCCTGTTTTGTTCTTCAGGAATATGATTTGAAGAATTATTTACCCAGCTTGTGAATTGTTTTAACTTAATGACCAATCCCAGTCCAGCTGTGTCAGACTCTCTGGTCAGTCATGAGTTTTTATTATTTATTCTTGTCTATTATTGTTTTATTATTTAGTCTTGTCTGATGTCTCCTTTCTTTTTCATTAGTATAGTTTTAGCATATTGTTATGATATAATATAATATAATATGATATAATATAATATAATATGATATGATATGATATGATATGATATAATATAATATGATATGATATAATATAATATAATATAATATAATATAATATAATATAATATAATATAATATAATATAATATAATATAATATAATATAATATAATATAATATAATATAATATAATATAATATATATCAGCCTTCTGAGAACTTGGAGCAAGTTCTCATCTCTCACCTCATCCTGGGGACCCTTAACATGCCCCCACCATGGTCTTTGCAGCTGCTCCCTCAGATTCCTCATCCCTGGTGCCTCTTTCACCCAGGATGTTTGTCTGCATTCAATCATGTACAATAAAAATGTCTTTAAAGGACACCTCCATGCCCTTGCAAACCTGTGGCCCCTCAGACCAGGAGCATTTCCCCCAGACAGAGCCCAAAGGTAAATTCCAGACTCCAGGATCCTCCCACACCTTTCCTGTGGCACCCCTGGGATGTTCCCCAGACCTGCAGCCACCTCGGCATGGCAGCCTTGGGAGAGGAAATCCAATCCAAACCTGGCTCTGGGAACCATTTGAAAGAGTCAGAAAAACATTAAATGAAAATAGAAAACATTCAGGCCTTGTTCTTCCTCCTCTCTCCTCCAGCACGGTCCCCAGGCAGTTATTTCCCCTCCACTGGAAATGGAGGCAAACCCAATCTCACCGTATTTCATGCCTGTGGAGTTTATAAAGCAGCAAGGATTCTAAACCTGAACTCCATAAAAATTGGCTTCCACTTAATCTCAGGCATCATTAACAGCTGGGCAGCCCCTCCTCAAAGGCACTGGGAAGTCACTGTGCTCCTCTGGCAAGAGGAGGGACAGGGTTCACTGGGGATGCTCCAAGAGGGGAAGCTCAGACAAGCTTTAAATCCTGTACAAAAAATACAGAATATTTGATACTTTTCCAGCAACAGGAAAAGGGGATTTTTACTTCTTTTCATTAAGTCTGGCTTACAATGAAACCCAAGGACAGGGGCAAACCCTTGACAGCTCCCCAAGTTGTCTCCAGAATCCCTTCAGTGCCTCAAATATTTATTCCCATGCAACAAACAAACACAGGTTTTCTGGCCGCTTTTTGTTTTCCCCCCGTGTTGATGCCGTCTTTAACAAAACTGTTTACAAAGCCTCCTTTTATTTCCTGACACGGTGACAACAAACCCTGAGGAACAGAGGCTCTGCCAGAGCCCCTGCCAGGAAAATGCACCCCCTGAACCAAACCATCCCTGCTCTGCCAGCCAAAAATACTTGGATTCTGGCATGAGAACATTTTGCAGAGTGATCTGTCCAGGTTTAAGGTAAGAGAAGCTTCAGAGAGCTCCCTCAGAGGGGATTGGAGTGCTGGGACAAAGCAGGGCTGCCCTGGCTGAGGGTTTGGGATCCCATTCCCACCAGGAGCAGCTTCCTGGGGGAAAACTCTCCCTGTGCTGACCCCACTCACGCCCCCAGCCCCTGCTCCCTTCCCTCCTGGGGATTTCGGGAAGCAGCAGAGAGAGGCAGAGGTGTGGGAGCTGCCCCTGCTCACGACGACAGGATTTTGATACCAAACGAGAAAAAGTCATCACTTGATGATGGATTTTGGAGAAGCTGAAGCCATTTCTTGGCTCCGGGGTGCTGCAAATTTCTGAGCAGGCGTCAGTGAATTCAGGCATTTACAGCTCCAGATTTATTAAGGTGGAATATTCTCCAGCCCAGCTCTTCCTTTCATTGACACGGCGTTTAATTAATCTATAAATCAGCCTGTATTTAATGTGGCAAACAAAGAGCACACACGGTTTGGGGAAGCTGGTGGTTCAGCGTTTTGAGAATGGGCCAGGTAGGAATTCAGGTCCTCTTAAAGGTCTCCCAGTTCACCCATTGACAAAATAAATGCATCCAAAAGTGCAGAATCTTGGAATTGTTGGGGTTGGACGGGACCTCTGGAGAGCACGGGGTCTTTGGGGGAAGTTGTGCTTTGTTTATGGAGAAAGCGCAGCTATTTCCATTTGTTTTAGGAACAACAACACAGAGCAAACCTATTGGGAGGAGAGGAATATTCTCCATTTATCACCCCCGTATTTCACCATTGTTGGGAAAACTTATCCACAAACACCGGAGGTTTATGTCCAAAAAGGAGACAGAGGAGTCCTTTGACTTTATTCCAATCAAGGCAGAGGCCATGGGGCATTCCCCTGGGGTGTCTCCAAGTTTTGGAGGATGCAGCCTCCCTTTTTATCCCAATTTCCAGCCACATTTCCCTTCTCTCTTTCCCCATTTCTGAGGTACTTGAGAGGTTCAGACTTCCCAGAACACCTGATCCCAAAGATTTCCCTCTAATGAATAACCCTCCCTTTTAATTTTTAATTCTTACTGAATTGAGGGGTTTTCCCCATTGTTTCTTTCAAATTTCAATGTCTAATTTTGTTTATTAGCAAACCTAAAGTTTATTTGTAAAAGCAAATCTCTTTTTCCATTCATCAATCAGTGGAATCCTTCCCATTTTTTCTTTTATCTCCCAGTGCTGGTTTTATCTCCCAGCAGACCCGCAGCTTGTTTGGAAAGACAAATCCCCCATTCCTCTCAACCAGCAAACACATCCACCTCCCCTCTGCACCTCGGGAACCACCGGGAAAATCCTTCATGGGGAGTGACAGCGGGTGAAAAATCCCTGCAAATCAAAGCAGGCACCTCGTAAAGCACCGCGACATTTTACCTGCGCCTCCAATAACTCCAATAAGCGCCGCCAGCCCAACCCTTTAAATTATTGTGCAAATTAGAACCATCATCTTTTGTTTTACAGTAGAGCCGTGCAGAATATCAAGTGCTGGCTGTGGTGCTGAAATGCTAATGGGCTCTGCTGGATGCTGGAGCTGCACAGACCGGTGCTGGCAGCAGATGAATAATTGCTCTCCGTGTACTAAACACAACGGAGCTGCAGAGAACTTCGGCATTTGTCAGCTTTATTTGTTTAAATGAGAAAAACACTGACAGCAGTTATTGCTGTAATCCTTCCAGTTATCAGACAAGGAAAGTCTGCGAGCTGGGCTGAGCCTCTGCTCAACCCCAACCTGAAATAGCCAGGCAGGTTCTGGAGCGTGCAGGAAATGCAGCAGAGGGAAATTAATCAGCCCCTAATTACCGTACTTTCATCACAGCAGCATCCACGAGCTCGGCTCTCCCTTGATGAGGCAGAGCACGGAGAGAACAAAGTCCCTGCTCTGCCACGCTTGGGGAATAAACAGGGAAAGCAGAGGCAGAGCAGCAAAGCCACCGCAGGGACACTCCAGGCAAAGCCTTCCAGACGTCCCCAGATTCCTGCAGAACCTTCCCTGTCCTGCTGCTCCTGCTCACAGACACTCCTGGGCCACTCTGAGGCCTTTATTCCTCTGTAAAACCTTCCAGACATCCCCAGATTCCTGTTCTGCTGCTCCTGCTCACAGACACTCTGAGACCTTTATTCCTCTGCTGTAAAACCTTCCAGACATGCCCAGGAGTCCTGCAAAACCTTCCCTGTCCCTGTCCTGCTGCTCCTGCTCACAGACACTCCTGGGCTGCTCTGAGGCCTTTATTTCTCTGTAAAACCTTCCAGACATCCCCAGAGTCCTGCAGAACCTTCTCTGTCCTGCTGCTCCTGCTCACAGACACTCTGAGGCCTTTATTCCTCTGCTGTAAAACCTTCCAGACATGCCCAGAATCCTGCAAAAACCTTCCCTGTCCTGCTGCTCCTGCTCACAGACACTCCTGGGCTGCTCTGAGGCCTTTATTCCTCTCCTGCAAAACCAAAATCATGGAAATCTGGGCTCCGTGCCCATCATGGTGACAAAGCCACCCGTGGGGAGTGCCAGCCTTGTGACGCCCCGAGTGCCACTGCAGCCCCTGTGCCAGGAGCTCGGACACGTTCCCTCCATCCAGCACCAAGCCTTCTCCAGCCTGGGGCTCTGGGTGCTGTTTTTCACCTCTCCTCCCCAACCTCTGGGGATTTTGATGCCTCACAAGCAGTGAAGGATGCAGAAGGTCAGACCCTGTTTAATTAAAGAAAAGCAGCTTATACTTCCAGCATGAAAACCATCGATACTCAAAAGCAGGGAAATTCCTGTTCATGCTCCTCTTAAAACTTCAAGTCCTAATGGGAGCTGCAGTGGCACAAAATGAAAATGATCCCATTTATTCTAGATAATTTCAGAAATAATGCAGTCAGCATATTTAAATATATTTAAAAGAAGGTGATTTCAAAAGCCCAGAACCCCCTTTAACCAAAATCCCTGCTTTTGGCACCAATCCCAGAGAGCAGCATTCCCAGCTGGAGCAGATCCAGGCTGTGCCTGGGGACAGACTCAGCTGTGCCCCAGACTGGACTCCAGAAACTGCACGTGAATGCCAAAAACCCCAACAGCTGCTGCTCTGAAGGCTGAGGGAGAGCTCCAAAGGAATTCCTGGCTATGGATGGGATCCTGGTGACAGAATTCCCCTCAGTGCTGCCTCTCTCTGCATTTTTGTGCCCTGAGGATCCACCTGGACATTACCCTGCAGTGGGTTTTGGGTTCCAGACATGTGAATGCCAAAAACCCCAACAGCTGCTGCTCTGAAGGATGAGGGAGAGTTCCAAAGGAATTCCTGGCTATGGATGGGATCCTGGTGACAGAATTCCCCTCGGTGCTGCCTCTCTCTGCATTTTTGTGCCCTGAGGGCCGTTCTGGGAACACCTGGGCGCTGCCCTGCTGTGGGTTTTGGGTTCAGAGCTTTGGGGCATCTGCAGCCCTGGGCTAAGTCCAGCCCTGCAGCGTTTATGTGGTCAGGGAATGTGGAAAATGCCTGTTTTATGATTGGCTTTTTGCAAATATTCAAATGAATATTATATGTGTTGTGTTAGAAAGTAATGCTGTATTAATTTTCTTAAGTAGTGTGTTAAATATAGTTTAGGTTATAACATAATGTTAAAATAGAAACTATGCTGTGTAAGATACTTTTTTTAAAGAAAGGACTCATAGCGAGATAGCAGCCCCCTAAATCTTTCAGAGAAAAAGAATTTATTGCTGCATTATCGGAAGAAACGAACTTCTTCCTGCCTCGCTCATGTTAGGATTCAGAGGAAGAGGCTGACACTGACCAGACAGAATCCTGTGTTTGAATGGAATTTATGCATCATGGATGAGGTGTATGAACATGCAACAGGCTGATGCTTTTAAGGGTTAATCCTCTGTTAAAGTGGGTCCTTTTTGGTCTTATTTTGCCCAGAAAAAGAGGGCAAAAGGGGAAGACCCAGATGTCCGTAACTCTTCGTTTCTATTGTCTCATATTGTCCTGATCCAAATTGTCCAAAATTTTGATCGCTCCAATCATATTGCTATTTTTATAACCATTTTACTACTATTAAACTTTTAAATTTTTAAAAACAAGCAGTTGGCGTTTTTCACACAGGGGAGCTGGCCCAGGGGCTGGAACCAGATGAATTTTCTCCCAACCCAAACCCAGCTCTGCTGCTCCGTGTCTCAAACCCCAACGTTACTGATGCCATTTAAACCCCACCTCGTGTTACCAATCTTGGTTTGTTCTGCTATTAACCCAAAGCTTAGAAAACATAATTGCAGCACTCAAAGAGAGATTTGCCGTAACCATATGGAAGGAAAGCTTTTAGGGACGACATTTCTCCCGTATTGATTCAGCAGCGCCTTTAGAAGTAAAGGTTATGCCTATTAAATTATTTCTGAAAAGGTAACTGCAAAAATTAAAATTCATTCAGATTAGCATTTCCAAAAAAAAAAAAAAAAACCTCTAATACGAAACTTCTTCAGAATGTGTCACTTCAAAAGAATGCCAAGCACTACTTTAAGAGGTGTAACTTCTTCTTAAATGGCATTTTTGCCTCTAAAAAAGGAATTTCTTGTGTTGCTGGAGAAGGTGTTGTACACAGAGCGCTGCTGCCAAGGCTGGGGGTTGCCTAGCAATGCTGGGAGGGGAGAGGGGAGAAAGCAATAACAACCAGAATTGTGGAGCCACAGCATCAAATTGGTCTGCAATACTTATCAGCTAAATGAGAGGAGCTGCAGGCTCTGCTCGGAGCTGATAAAATCTCCTGATCGCTCCCAAATCTCTCCCTTCTCCTTCTCTTCTCTTCCACACGTTCTGGGCGCTGTGGATTCCTCCTGCTCGGGTTATTCCAACCCCAATTCCTGGGGCTGGGGACAAACCCCAGAGTCCAACCCAACAAAAATCCAGTAAGAACTGGGACTGGGGGGAAATTCCAGGCTCCAACCCAGCAGGAATCCCATAAAAACTGGGGCTGGGGGGAACCCCAGGGTCCAACCCAGCAGGAATTCCATAAAAACTGGGGCTGGGGGCAAACCCAGCATGAATTCCATAAAAACTGGGGCTGGGGGGAACCCCAGGGTCCAACCCAGCAGGAATTCCATAAAAACTGGGGCTGGGGGCAAACCCAGCAGGAATTCCATAAAAACTGGGGCTGGGAGAAAACTCCAGGGTCCAATCCAACAAAAATCCCATAAAAACTGGGGCTGGGGGCGAACCCAGCAGGAATGCCATAAAAACTGGGTCTGGGGGGGGAACCCCAGAATCCAACACAGCAGGAATTCCACAAGAACTGGGGCTGGAGGCAAACCCAGCAGGAATCCCCCAAAAACTGGGGCTGAGGGGAAATTCCAGCGTCCAACCCTGCTCACCTGGGGGCACCTCCTGCTCACCTGGGGTCAGCTCCTGCTCACCTGGGGCAACTCCTGCTCACCTGGGAACAGCTCCTGCTCACCTGGGAGAACCTCTTCCTCACCCAGGAGTAGCTCCTGCTCACCTGTGGCCTCGTCCAGGCTCTCGTGGGACACGTGCTCGTTCTGGTGCACCCACTCGCCGTTGCACTTGAAGAAGATCTGCATGGCGGGCACGGCCCTGCAGCGCAGCACGATGGGGTTGCTCTTGATGATGTAGGAATCGTCGGGCTCCTCCAGGAAATGGGGCAGGGTCCCCGGGGCCGAGGGCAGGGACTCAGGCAGGGCCTCGCTGTTCTCATGTCCTGAAAGGCAACCAGAGGAAAAATTCCATTTTTCATGGTTCTTCTGGCATCTCGTTTTATTGCTGGAAGGAAAAATCAACTTTGGGTTTTATTTAGGATCTGTTTTACTCCAGGTTTTATTTAGGATTGGTTTTCCTCAGGATTGGTTTTCCTCTGGGTTTTATTTAGGATTGGTTTTCTTCAGGATCGGTTTTACTCCAGGTTTTATTTAGGATCCATTTTACTCTGAGTTTTCTTTAGGATGGGTTTTACTCTGGATTTTATTTAGGATTGGTTTTACTCTGGGTTTTATTTAAGATTGGTTTTCCTCAGGATCTGTTTTACTCGAGGTTTGATTTAGGATGGGTTTTATTTAGGATCGGTTTTACTCCAGGTTTTATTTAGGATTGGTTTTCCTCCGGGTTTTATTTAGGATTAGTTTTACTCTGGGTTTTATTTAGGATTGGTTTTAGTCCAGGTTTATTTAGGATCAGTTTTACTCCAGGAGCGCTTGCAGAGCTGCCCAGTTGGGCTTTGGAAGGACACACACACACGGAGGAAAAAAATCAAATATTGAAGTGTAAGGGCTGCCAAATGCCACAAAACAGCCCCAAAACCACCAGAAACAGGTGGGGACCTGAGGGTTCAGAAGCTGCGGGATGTGAAGGGAATTTTCAGCCCTTCTCCACATCTTCAGCTGCCATCAGGGGCTCAATTCCCAGGTCCCTCAATTCCCAAATTCCAGAGGCTCTGGAGAAGAGGCTTTGCCTTTGGATCAGCTCCCACCCTCCTTGCTGCTGTCAAACCCAGGAAATTCCCACTGATCTCCGGCAATGCTGAATTCATTTCAGCACTTTGTCGGTTTTTGGCAGAAATTCAGAGGAAAGCGACAAATGTGGGTGAGAAGGGATTGATTCCTACAGGGAGAGCAGAGAGCGCAGCCAGGGGGAGAACAGGACAATGTGGGGATGGAGGGAGCTGGGAGGGAACAGCACAAGGAGCTGATGGAACCCAGAGCAATGAAATTGAGGCAGATGTGAGGGAAGCTGTGCTGCTGTGAAGGAAAAATGAACCCCTAAAGTGTCGCCGTGATATTTTCTGAAAAATCCTCTTTGCCCAGGATTTTCTCCGGGGAAGCTGAGAAGCCTCAGAGAAAAATGAAAACAATAATTATCTGATTTGCTTCTCCTGTGTTTTGCTGCTTTGGAATGTGGCTCGGACATCGTTTACCAACAGGTGAATGTTTGATTGGTTCCATGTAAATTGTTTTTAATTAATGACCAATCACCATCAGCTGTGTTGGACTCTGAGGAGTCAGTCACGAGTTTTTTATTATTTATTCTTGTTAAGTTTTCTGATGTGTCCTTTCTCTTTCTTTAGTATAGTTTTAGTATAGCATGATATGATATGATATGATATGATATGATATGATATGATATGATATGATATGATATGATATGATATGATATAATATAATATAATATAATATAATATAATATAATATAATATAATATAATATAATATAATATAATATAATATAATATAATATAATATAATATAATATAATATAATATAATATAATATAATATATCAGCCTTCTGAGAACTTGGAGTCAGATTCTCATCTCTCACCTCGTCCTGGGGACCCTCACAAACACCACATTCCCATGTCTAGGAGGCGACAGAAGAATGAGAACATTGTTTTATTTCTATTAAATCCTGGGGGACATTATTTTATTTCTTTTAAATCCTGGGAGCTGTCCCTCAGCACGGAGCTCTGTGTGTGCAAACACTCCCCGAGCTGTGCTGGGAAATCACAGCCACCCTCAAACGACTGCAGTGCTTTCAGCCCCTTCTCAGGGTGCTTTCACAACAAAACACCATCACAACAAAACACCAGCACAACTTCCAGTGTTTTACTCCCTAAAGCTGATGCCAATTTCCATCTTGACAATCTGAGTCCCTGCAGGATTTATTCAGTCCGAGTTTTGTAGGAGAGAACAAAAAAATTGTGAGATTGTGGAGAGGCTGGGAACTCCCAGGCTCCCACCATGGCTCCTGCAGCTCTGGAGTGGAGGGTGAGCAGCAGCCAAGCCCGTGAGGATCCCCCAGCAGGAGAACTCCCGGTGACCCCGAGTTATTCCACTGAATTTGCTATTTAGGGCAAGGCACGGAGGAGGAAATCCCAGCCCCACAAAACCCAGGGCGGATTTCTCCTGGCACGTTGTGGCTGGAATGTGTGGTCTGGATTTTTTTTTGGGTGTTGGAGATTTTGGGGTTGGGAGTGGCTCCCTCCCCATGAAAACCTCTCACATAGGACACGAAATAAAATGATGCAGACACTATGTCACCCTGGTTTTTTTTAAGATTTTCTAAGCTTTCTGATGTTGACATCTTTGTAGCGAACTTTCACACACACTTTCTGTAAATAACTCATTGTTTTGTGTTCTTCTATAAAAGAAGAGAAAGTTGATAGACTGTTGGTCTGTCCAGTGTCATTGGAGAGGTGGCACTGTCACCCTCCAATCCACTGTCACTTTTGGAAAACTATAAATGTTGGAGTCAGAAAATAAACTTCCTTTTTTCTACACCTTGAGAACAGCAGCGTGAGCTTGTGTTCTTTCGTGTCTTATAGCGACAACACTGGAATTTCCAAGGTAAAAAGGAGGGAAGTTTAATTTTTGACTCCAACATTTATCGACTTTCAAAAGTGACAGTGGATGGGAGGATGGAAGTGCCACCACTCCAATGACAGTGGACAAACAAACAGTCCATGATTTCTCCTCCTCCAGAAAAGAATGTAAAACAATAATTATTTACATAAAAATGCATGAGAAAATTTGTTACAAGGATGTAAACATTGGAAGGCTTAGAAGAACTTAGAAGAATGAAACAACACATGGCCAGGTAAATCCAGGTGCATCCCTTTGATTTTCCCTTTGACATTTTCCTTTGGGAATCCGACCAGGTAAACCCAGGTGAATCTTTTCCCTTTGACATTTTCCTTTGGAAATCCAACCAGGTAAATCCAGGTGAATCTTTTCCTTTGGAAATCCAAGCAGAACACACAAAAGCAGCAATGATTCCCCATCCCCTCCTGCTCACACAGATATTTCTGTGGTTTACACCTGGAATTGCCTGAATTCCTGTTTGCAGGACATCCTTGCTCAGGTGGAGGAAATTATTTATTCCTGTAACATTATTTGTTTATTTATTATTAATTATTATTATTTATTCCTATAACATTTCCCCATTTATCTGCAGGAGCCTCTCCCAAAATGCCATTAATCCTCAGGATTTTACCTCTTCCTGTTTTGATCACCTCTATTGTGCTCTAACTCAAACTCAGAATTCCCATTCCACCAGAGCTGATTGCAAATCCCTGAGATTTTCCACGTCAATTTTTGGGATTCAGGCCCTTCAGAGCTCTCCCAAAAAATCAGTTTTGTAGCAGCAGCAAATGACAGAAGAGCAAAGCCTGACACAATTCTTGTGGCTTCATTCCTGGAAAATTACCTTTCAGGAAGGGTTTTGTGTTTTATGCTCTGCACGCGAGGCCAAAAGGGACTTTAAATCTTTTTATGACAATAATAGAAATGAAAAAGAGAGGAGGGGAAAGAAAAAAAATGTTAGGACCAAACATTAAATTCTTCTCTGAAATAAACACACTGCTGCTGTCAGAACACATTAGGAGATCTGGACAGCAGCAGACAGGGATGAGTCAGTATTTCAAAACTGTTTAGGATAATTTAGATGTTAAAATGAGATCTTAAACCAGTGAAAAGCTGTGAGCTCTGAAATATCTATATTTTTTTTCAAATTAAGAATTATTAAAAGTGAGTGGCATTATTCTTTTTGTATTAAAAAAACCAACCCAAAAGTTAAAGTGTCTCCAACAAGCCAAGTAACTCATGATAAAAGCAAATAAATCTGGCAATAAATTGTTCAGAGACTTTTCCCAAGTGTCCAAACACAACTTCTCTTACACTTTGTAGGATCAGAAAAAAACAAAGCTCTGAAAGTCCCAAACGGGGCTGAATTCCCCTCTCTGATCCAGCAGCTGGGATCTGAGGGAGCTCTTTTCCCTCTCTGCCTGGGATTTGGGATTTGGGATTTCCCTCTGCCCAGGATTTGGGATTTTCCCTCTGTCTGGGGTTTGCCATTTCCCTCTCTCTGCCTGGGATTTGGGATTTGGGATTTCCCTCTGTCTGGGGTTTGGGATTGTCCTCTCTCTGCCCAGGATTTGGGATTGCCCTCTCTCTGCCCAGGATTTGGGATTTTCCCTCTCTGTCCGGCATTTGGGATTTTCCCTCTCTTTGCCCAGGATTTGGGATTTCCCTGATTTACAGGACTGCCCTGAAGCAATTCCTCCTGCAGGGACACAGGAGCCACTCCCACACAAAAACATTCCCCGTTCTCTCCAACCTCCTTCTCCCGCTCAGGAATTCCTCTCCCTTTGCCTCCTTTGCCCTGAATTTATAAATCCTGCCAGCAGCACTGGGTTATTCTGCTGCTTTGGGTGTTTTTTGGATGCTTTTTGGATACTTTTTGGATGTTTTTTGGGTGTTTTTTGGATGTTTTTGGATGTTTTTTGGATTTTTTTAAACGTTTTTGGATGTTTTGGGGATTTTTTTGGATGCTTTCTGGATGCTTTTTGGATGTTTTCTGGATGATTTCTGGATGCTTTTTGGATGTTTTTGGATATTTTTTGGATGATTTTGGATGGTTTTTTGGAATTTTTTTTATGTTTTTTGGATGTTTTTTGGATCTTTTCTGCCCCAATCCAGAAGGCAAAAGCCTTTTCCCAGCTGGACCCATCCCAACCCCTCCTTTGGACAGATCCATCCAGGAGCAGAAACCCAACTGGATACGACCAATATTCCAAATATTCCCATTCCTCCCTTTCCATGTGTCCAACCCCCTGATCCCTGCTGGACTTTTACCCCCTCCAGCCCAGATTTCCTCTAGCACCAAACAAATCCAAGCGTCAGCTTTGCCAGGGAAGGCAGGGGATGGAAAAAATAAAAATCCTGTTCCAGAATAGAGCATTTCCTCCTGCCTGGAACGGTTTCCATGATGAAATTGAAGTCATTATTCAGTCAGGAAAGCAGCTCGCTGAGATTTGCCTGCATTTGCTTCATCAGATGACCCCGGCCCCCACGCACAGTGGGTTTTTTGGAAGGCGCTCAGAAATGGGTGGAAATGGCAGATTTTGTTGTTCACCGAGGATTGTGAAATCTTTGATTGGCTCTGTTGTTTGCCCTGATTTGATGAGGCCCCAGGAGAGGGGATTTAGCAAACCCTAAATGGGAGAGCCAGGAACAAATCCCTTCCCTCTCCAAAGGGACCTCCCAGCTCATCCCATTCCACCCCTGCGGGGACCCTTCCACCACACCAGCTCGCTCATCTCCATCTATTCCTGGTTTTTTCGATGCTTTTAGCAGAATTCTTGATTTTTCCTGGCTGCTGTACAGCCCAAAGCCAGATTTAGTTTCATTAATGAACTTTAAATGCCTTTGCTCAACAATACAGTGGATTTTTTTACTGGATATTGACATTTTCCCTGTGAGGAAGAAGCCTCAATAAACTGGTGAACCTTCAATAAATAAATGAACCCTCGATTAATCAATGAACCCCTCAATCAGTGAACCTTTCAATTAATCAGTGAACCTCTCAATTAATTAATGAACACTCAATTAATCAATGAACCCTTCAATAAATCAATGAACTCACAGTAAATCAGTGAACCCTCAATAAACCAATGAGCCCTCAATAAATTTACGAATCCTCAATCAATCAGCGAGCCCTCAATAAATCACTAAATCCTCAATAAATCGATGAATTCTCAATAAATCTATGAACCCTCCACAGATCAATGAACCTCAGCAAACCCAGCGCTTCCAGGGGCAGGTGCTCCTCAGGGAGCTCTGGTGGGGATCCAGGGATCTGTAAAATCCCAGCCCAGCTCATCCCTGTGCTCCCAAAATTCCAGAATTCCCAGCCCAGCTCATCCCTGTGCTCCCAAAATTCCAGAATTCCCAGCTCATCCCTGTGTTCCCATTACTCCCAAATTCCCAGGCCAGCTCATCCCTATGTTCCCAAATTCCCAGCCCAGCTCATCCCTGTGTTCCCAAAATTCCAGAATTCCCAGCCCAGCTCATCCCTGGGTTCCCAAATTCCCAGCCCATCTCATCCCTTTGTTCCTGAATTCCCAGCTCATCCCTTTATTCCCATCTCCTCCCAGCCCAGTTCATCCCTGTGTTCCCAAAATTCCAGAATTCCCAGCCCAGCTCATCCCCATGTTCCTGTCATTCCCAAATTCCCAGCCCGCTCTGAGATCCACAAGTGCTGCAGCTCCATCTCGCCCCTGATATCTCACATTAACTCCTCCAGACCCTCCTGCTTCCCAGGGATATAAAGGATAAACTCCCAGTGGCTCTGCCCTAATCCTTCCCATCAAATATTTGGGCAACAGGTGGAAAATTGTTCTGCCAGCTGAGGAAGACAAAATCCATCCCTCCCGGCAATTTTCCGCAGTGAAAACTCCAAAAAATGAACGTGCAGTAAGTTGTGGAAATAAATCTGGGCTTTAAAAAGGAAAAGTGAATCCCCCAGCAGCGAGCTGGGGATCTTCAGGCACAAACCCCTCTTATCTGGGAGTTAAAAATCTCATTTCTCCTGCTGAGTGCCAGGCTGAGACACTCGAGGCTGTCACCTGTGCTGCTGGTTCATCACGGGGTTTTGGGGACACTGAGCACAGCTGGGGGCACTGAACACATCTGGGGTCACTGAGTACATCTGGGGGCACTGAACACATCTGGGGTCACTGACTTTCCTCCTTTCCCCAATCCTCACCTCCTTTCCTACCTTTCCCCAATCCTCATCTCCTCTTCTACCTTTCCCCAATCCTCACCTCCTTTCCTGCCTTTCCCCAATCCTCATTTCCTCCTTTCCCCAATCCTCCTTTCCTACCTTTCCCCAATCCTCACCTCCTTTCCTGCCTTTCCCCAATCCTCATTTCCTCCTCCTTTCCCCAATCCTCATCTCCTCCTTCCCTGTCTCCTCTCCCAAACTCAGCCCTCAATCCCTGTGCCCCTGTCCCCCCTCACTCTCGCCTTTGTTCCCAGAAAAGGGAAGGGAGTTTATCACATCCCACCTTTACCAAATCCAGCCCTCGTTCCCCTCTGGCTCTGTCAGAACCACTCTGAGAGTGTCAGACCCACTTCATGAACTTCCAATTCCCTGGAATTTATGAAGGGAATTTCCAGGAACCACCCCATCCCTGGCTGCAGGAGGGGAGGGCATTTATTTTCCCCAGTGAGGATTAATTTGTTGATAAAACATTGCTGGCCCTTCCTGTGCCACAGAGATGAATGTGCATCCTATTGTAATCCCTTCTGCATCCTCAATTTATTTATACCCCAGCTGCACTTATTTATAAAAATGATGTATTACATTTATTAAATATTAAGTGGGTTACACACTTGAAGAATCTTTCATACATTTATTTAACATCTAGATTTTTTTTTCCTTGGAGCAATATGCAAGCAATATAAATCTTTAAAGGGAAGAAGGATCCTCCAGCACCCCAAAGAGATGGATCTGGAACTAAAAGTGTCCCAGCACGGGGTGTGTGAGGAGAATCAGATTTCTCTCAGTGCCTGACCTGACCTGCTGCCCTCAGCAATTCCAGCCAGGAATGCTGAGAGGAAAATTTCTGTCCAGAGCCACCAAAAATGGCATTTATGGCCCAGCAGAGAGCACAGAGCTCACCCTGAGCCTGCTGAATTCACACCAAAACCCTCCCAGTGCTCCAGACTAACAGGAGAAATGGGTAAGCAAGGCAAGGAGGGGACCACCCAAATTAACTCCGCCCAAATTAACTCTGCCGAAATTAACTCCACCCCAAATTAACTCCATCCCAAATTAACTCCACCCAAATTAACTCCTCTCCTCCTCCAAATTTCATGTTTCACCTGCTAATTCCTGCCTTGCTCCCAGAGTTGTGTCTCTGATGAGATCTGGGTTCAGTTAATCTTAATTACTGAGACAACGATATGGAAACACTCATTTGGAAAAAAAAAACCGCAAAAAAACAACACAATGGGAGCTCAGAGAGAAATTCAGCTTCATTTCAGCCAGGCTGAGAGAGAAACCAGGCTCCGAAAACTTCATTGCAGTGCACAGCAATAAATAAATGAGGGAATTACAATTTAGGGACACTCAGTGGCTGAGTGAGACATCACAGAGCAACTCTCAACAACTGAGCCCAAAATCCCCAACGAGCTCATTAAAACTGGACTGAGCAATGCTGCAGCTCCTCCAGGTGACTCTGAATTGCTGAGAAAATTGGGCCCATTAAGTATTAATAGAAATAATTCCAACATGCAGTGTTGGAATTTAAACAGGAGTTTAGAGGAGAAGATTTGGAACTCAGATTTCGCAATTCCTGTAAAATCCTGTGCTGGCTCTATTGGCAGGAATCTCCAGTCCTTGTGGTATTTTGCACAAATTGAATTTAATGATGGATCTTCATAATCTGGAATTTTATTTCATTGTGATTGGGGAAACAAACTTTAGCTGCAGTTAAACAATAAAGCGTGGGATGTAAAATTTTACAGTGGTTTTTTTTTTCCAACAAAACAAATTTGGGATTTCTGCCCAGTTTTTGAAGTGTCCAATGTCCCTGACAACAGGGAAAATCCAATTAATTGATGTTTTCTACACGTGCAGAGAGACTGAGCCACAGATGTTGCAGATCTCTCTGTAAATTCCATCAGAGCAACAAGTGACATTTAAGGAATATTTCAATGTTGTGTTTGCAGCAGCTGAACACAGCAAACAAGGAGGGGGAGCTGGGCACTGGAGCAGTTTTGGGCTCCACACCCAGCCTGTTCTGGCTGCTTCTTTTCTGCTTTTCCAGAGTGTTCTGCTACAAATATTTCCTGAAATACAACCTCAATTAAAATTAAATAGTAAAGCATACTGTTAAATAATATTTTTACAGGCCTGTGAGGCTTTGGATGTATTGATGTTTGTAGCCCCCATCAGCTGTTTTCTGCACTAGGACACGATTGGGTTTCAGAATATTTTGCAGTTTTTCTTTCCCCCTTCCCTTTGCACTCAGGTAACTTTGGATAAAGCAATGAGATGTCCCACAAGAAACGGGAGAGCAAAGCCAACCCCACCCAACCCCACCATGCCCTGGTTGGGAAGGGAGAGAAAACCTCACTGCCTGCCCCAGGACAGCCTCGCAGCCAGGGCTTCCCTCAAGGGATTTTCTGGAACTTTCCCCCTTTTTTTCCTGCCTGAAGCCAGCCCAGGGTGAGCAGGATGGAGACACCGGAGACCTCCCCAGTCCCATTTCTGTGATAAACCCACCCCAAACCATCCCCCAGGAGCTGTTTTCCCATTTCTGTGATAAACTCACCCCAAACCATCCCTCAGGAGCTGTTTGCCCATTTCCCAACTTGTTCCCATTATCCCCCACCCCAATCCCATTTCTCCCACCCCAAAACATCCCTCAGGAGCTGCTTTCCCTATTCTGTGATTTTCTTCCACCCCAAACCATCCCCCCGGAGCTGTTTTCCCATTTCCCAACTCATTCCCATCCCCCCCACCTCAGTCACATTTCTCCCACCCCAAACCATCCCCCAGGAGCTGTTTTCCCATTTCTGTGATTTTTCTCACACCCCAAACCATCCCTCAGGAGTTGTTTCCCCATTTCCCAACCCTTTCTCATTATCCCCCACCCCAGTCCCATTTCTCCCACCCCGAACCATCCCTCAGGAGTTGTTTTCCCATTCCCCAACTCATTCCCATTACCCCAGTCCCATTTCTGTGATTTTCTCCCACCCCAAACCATCCCTCGAGTTGTTTTCCCATTCCCCAACTCATTCCCATTATCCCCCACCCCAATCCCATTTCTCCCACCCCAAACCATCCCCCAGGAGCTGTTTTCCCCATTCCCCACCCCATTTCCCCGTGCAGTGAATCACAGCCCGGGCTGGTGACGCTCCCCTGACTCTGCTGTCACCACCTCACCTCCCCTCCCTGTCACTCCTGCTGCTGTCCCCATCACCAGCCTCAGCTGCCTGTTTACTCAGCACCCCCGTGGGGGGGAAGGAACAAAAGAAACCCCCCAAAAAAACAAAGGGAAAGAGAAAAACAGCCCCCAAAAAAGCCCCTTTTGGAAACGCTCTCCCGCAGGAACCTCCCACACCCGCCGCCCCTACAGCTGACGGTTTTGTGCAGCACAAAGATTAATAATTTTCAAAACCTGACATTTTCCATCTGAATCACAAGCTACTTTGTGAGAAATCTTTTCCATATCCTGCTCCATGCTGCTTCTCACGCTGAAGGGCATTTTAGGCTGGTTGAAACGCTTTTGTCATGGTAAAGACCCGGCGGATTTCCAGCTGGTGGCTCTGCAGAGGGACGGGCGCTGCCAGCACCAAAGATCCCAAAGGATCCTCGTTTCCTCATTTCCCGGCCACATTCCCTGCCCTGAGATCCTCAGGCGCACCTTGGACAGCTCCAGCTCATCCATCCTTCCCCACCTCCCCTCAAAGCCGAGCCCTTCCTGCTGTCCCAGCTTCCCTTCCCCATTTCCAGCCTGGCTTCCAGCAATTTTACTCAATTTTGCACTTTCTGATCTTTTACGGAATCCCTACAGGGCTTTTACCACAAATTTGTTTAGGAATTTTACTAAATTTTTAGGAATTTTACAAAATTCATTTGCAGAATGTTCCAGATCTCCATGAAAGGGCCCTGCAGGTGACACCAGCTCTGGGATCTCCAGCATTTGCTGATGGGAAGAATTCCTACTGCCTGTGGGATCAGGGAACACCAGCCCCTTTTGCATTTCAGGAAAGGCCAGCCCAGCATTCTGAGAACACCTCCTTTATCCCCTAAAACCAGAGGAAATTTTGAGGGTGAGATTTTGGGTTGATTTCTAAAGGAATATTTTCAGTTTTCCTTTTTTTTTTTTTTTTGGCCTCCATGAAATCAGAATTTCCCCTGCTATCGCTCAGCTAACAGCCCCAATTTCTTTTCTGCGTGGGAAAGGGAACACCACGACCCAAACAGCTTTTCCAGCAGATAAAAGGCTCTGAGAAAAAGGGAAGGGAGGGCAGTGATTTTCCTCAGGTCCTGCTCAGGACTGAACTCCTGGCAGAGAACAAAGCCGCCCCTTCAGATCCCAATTCACACTTCAATTTTCCTGAACCGTGTAATACAAGTCATTACATCCTCCATGGCTTATCCTCAAATTGCTGGTAATTTTTATGTTGAACAAGCACCCATTTGCAGGGGTTTTGGTGCCATTAGGAGCGGGAATATTCCAATTTGGAAGTGGAGGCTGATGGCTGGAGAGGCAGCAAAATGCAGCCCACTGACTGAAAGCAGAATGGCTCAGAAATACAGAATACAGACCTTGGGACTGAATGCTGGGGGGTTTTATAGCACCCAGAGCTGGAAACCTGATGAAAATCTGATTTTTTGTCCCTAACAGGGCAGGGGGAGAGGGTGAGCAGCCACCTCTGTTCTCTCACAGCTCAGCAGCCGCTCTCAGAACAAAAAGCAGCAACAACATCCCACAACACTCCCAGTTTGTCTCCCCCAGCACTTCAAAAATTATGGAGCCTTTTTGGAACCCAGGACAGTGCTCTGGCTGCCCTGGAGGACTCCAGAGCCTGGCGTGGAATCAAAACCACCTGTGCCTTCGATTTTAGCCCAGGGAAACAATTACCAACTGTGGTGGTGTTCACAGGGGTCCCAGGACAAGGGAAGAGATGAGAATCTTGACTCCATGTTTCAGAAGGCTGATTTATTATTTTATGATATCTATTATATTAAAAGAAAATGATATATTAAAGCTATACTGAAAGAACAGAAAAAAATGTTTCATCAGAAGGCTTGAAAGGAAAGGAATGGAATGATAATAAAATCTTGTTACAAAAAACAACCCCGTCTCTCCCAAAATAACAAAAAAAAACCAAAAAACCTCCAAAAAACCCAAAAATAACAAAAAAAACCCATGAGGCTGGCTCAGCTCCTCCAGCACATCCAAACCCTGGTTGGAACCTTCCCTTCTTGGGGCTGTAAGCAGCTGAAAATAACAAAAAAATAACAAGAAAAACCCAAAAAACAACAGCAATAAAAAAAAATCACCAAAAACAAAACCAAAAAAACCCAAAAAAATAAACAAAAAACCCCCAAAAAAGCAAAAAAAAAAACCAAAACAAAACAAAAAAAACCCAAAAAATAAACAAAAAAACCCCACCAAACCCAACAAAAAATAACAAAAAATATTTTAAAAAAAAGTAATAATAAAAGGCCCAAAAAAAAACCCCCAGGTGATGCCAGCAGCCCCCAGCCCCCATTCAGCCCTGAGTAGCTCTCAGACTATGGCTCAAAAGCACCGAGGCTGAAGCACCTGCCTGGCTTCAGCTCCTTTCCCACTCTGGATAATCTGGGAGTGCTGGGGGTGTCTGAGCCCCCCAGGATTTGGAGCTCTGAGCAGGGCTGGGCTCAGACACACGAGGGACAACTGGAATTCCCCTCTCCCTGAGCCTCCCCAGTGTCGCAGACATCTTTTATGAAAAATCCTTTCTTTAGGATTTTTCCTCCTGAGAAGCTGAGAGGCCTCAGGAACAAAATGTAAACATTGATTATCTGCTGCTGTGGAATGCAACAGGTGGATCTGTGATTGGTCTCATGTGGTTGTTGCTACTTAAAGGCCAATCACAGCCCAGCTGGCTCAGACTCTCTGTCCAAGCCACAAGCCTTTGTTATCATTCCTTCTTTTGCTATTCTTAGCTAGCCTTGTGACGAAACCTTCTCTTCTATTCTTCTAGTATAGTTTTAATATAATATAGATCATAAAATAATAAATCAAGCCTTCTGAAACATGGAGTCAGATCCTCGTCTCTTCCCCATTCCATGAGCCCCTGTGAACACCGACACACCCCAGCTGGGATGGAGCAGGATCCCTGCAAGGTTTCCCTGCTGGAAAACTTCAAATTCCTGCTGCTTCCCAGCTGGATGCCTGAGTGAGACCCAGCAGGGCACAGACACTGCAATCCCCAGAACATGCAGCGAGTCGGGGGAGACAAACCTCCAACAAAGGCAGCAAATCTGCTCTGGGGCTGCTTCCTCAGCGTTTGTCACCCCTGGGAGCAGCTCTGGCACAGCAGCACGTGGTGCCACGCTTCGTGTTGGGAGTGGAGAACAGAGGGGAGCGACAGCGGTGACAATTTGTGATTAATAATGTACAAAGCCCTCCCTCGTCAGCTCAGACAGCCTGGCAGAGACAGAGGCATCCCTGGGCTTTGCTCTGAGGCAGAACAAAGTAGAGAGGGTTTCATCTCACTTCTGAACAAAGTGCAGAGGGTTTTATCTCACTTCTGAACACCAACTGATCCTAAAGAGCCTTGGGAATGTCACTGGGGCTGTGCCTTGGACAGGGACAGGCTGCTGAGCAGGAATCCTCACAGACACTCCCTGAGTGTCCCAGGAAAACCAAGAACTCATCCCAACAAGCTGTTCCCATCCATCCATGGATCCATCCATCCATCTGTCTCTCATTCACCCCATTCCAGAACTGTCCCTGGATGGAAACGGACCCTGAAGAGCCTTAGAAATGTCACTGGGGCTGTGCCTAGGACAGGAGACAGGAGCAGGAATCATCCCCAGACACTTCTTGAGTGTCCCAGGAGTACCAAGAACTCATCCCAGTGAGCTGCTCTCCTCCATCCATAATCCATCTGTCATCCATCCATCCATCCGTCCATCCATCCATGGATCCATCCATCCATCCATCCATCCATCCATCCATCCATCCATCCATCCATCCATCCATCATCCATCCATCCATCCATCCATCCATCCATCCATCCATCCATCCATCCATCCATCCATCCATCCATCCATCCCTTGAGCTGTTCCCATCCATCCCTCCCTCATTCACCCCATCCCAGAACTGCCCCTGGATAGAAACCTGCTCCCCTCCACCCCAAGCTGTTCCTTTGAGCAAATTCCAGCTTCAGGAGGGCAGGAAAAGCCCCCTTGGGACGTGCCAGCCCCCTCAAGGTGCAGCACAGAGCCCCAGCTCTGCCCCCACTCTCTGCTCATCCTCCAGCAAAGGCTCTGGGAAGAACTGGGAATTATTCAGGAGCCCTGCTCCAGTGCCCTGTGAACAATATCCTTTTCATATCTGCAGCGTGATAAAATCACTTGTTGCTGCTCTGCTGCCTGAGTCATGCTCTGGCAGCGTTATTAACCCCGCGCTCGCAGCCTGCTCGGGGACTCAGGGCCCTTTTGTTCCAGGACTTGGAGATTTATTTGTCAAGTCTGACAGCTCTGATCTCCTCTTGCGGGGAACAGCAGGGCCTGAACAGGAATTTATGAAATCACGAGCTGCAGGAAATAGCCAAAATCGCAGCAAGGGTTGATTTGGAAACGAGGAGGAGATAAACAACATGGAGATAATAATCTGCATTTCCATAAGAAAAGGCTCTCTAAAAAGATCTGAAAGCATCAAGGAATGGGGCAGTGACAGATCTCACGTGTGCTTAACATGTGGTTTATGGAGTTTTAAGAAGATATAAAAACATTTAAACTCCATCCAGGCATCCTTCATTCTGGATCTTGAGAAATCAACAGGTACAAATGAGACACATTCAGTGGAAAAATGAGATTGCCTTTGCTCTTGCCCACGTGCTAGGATGAGTGGTGTTACTTTAAATACACAAGCTTAGAAAACAAGCCCTGGATGTCATTAGCATTATCAGGCCTCATCAGGGCAGCACTGTGACATTTTAAAGCCATTTTTCATCACAAAACTCCATCACCTATTGTGAGGAACACAACCCCTGTGCGCAGGCAGCGCCATTCACCACCAAGATCTCACCAAACAGAAATAAACTGATTTATCAGAGCCTGCCCACCCCAAATCCCAGCAGTGCCACACTCCGGGTGCCCTCAGCTGTCACTGTAGGACACGAAACAAGACGAGCTCACACACCGCTGCTCTCAAGGTGAAGGAAAGGGAAGTTTCTTTTCTGACCCCAACATTTATAGTTTTTCAAAAGTGACAGTGGATTGGAGAGTGACAGTGCCACCTCTCCAATGACACTGGACAATCCATCAAATTTCTCCTCCTCCAGAAAAGAATGCAAAACAATGAGTTATTTACAGAAAGTGTGTGAGAAAGTTCGCTACAAGAATGTCAACATCAGAAGGCTTCAAAAAATCTTAAAAAATCAGGG
The DNA here is from genome assembly GCF_901933205.1 of Camarhynchus parvulus. Classification (NCBI taxonomy): domain Eukaryota; kingdom Metazoa; phylum Chordata; class Aves; order Passeriformes; family Thraupidae; genus Camarhynchus; species Camarhynchus parvulus. The sequence goes on from NC_044592.1 coordinate 3,538,603, forward strand.
CAACACTCAGCCAGCATTTAAGGGATGTTGGGTATCTGAGCACAAACCATAAACGACAGAAATCACAGCCAGCCCCCCTCTGCTGGGAAGTTTTGTGTCTTTTTTAAGCCAGGAACAAAATACACAGATCTTGGGATTTATGGACACCCAGAACTGGCTCTAGCACTGGGCTGGGTGTTGAAACTGAGCCCAGTGCCCACCCTGAGCCAGCTTGGGGTCCCCTGGGCACCCCCAGCCCCAGCAGGAGCTGCTCTGCCCCTGAGAGGACAAGGAACCAGCAGAGATGAATCCATCTGCGCCAGAGCCCAGCCCTCAGCCCATCCACCCTGCTCCAGCAGGCAGGGCTCTGGTGGAGAGGAGCAGGAGTGGATAAAAGTGCAGAAATCTCAGGTTTGGAGTTGCTGAAAAGGCTCCTGAGATAGTAAAGAGTCTTTTTCCCAGCCCCACGACTGAAGAAGTCAAGATTCCTCAGCTCTGCCTTTCAAGATTATTTTCCCTTATCTGTTCCATTCTTTCTCTGCCCTGCTGGGATCTGTCCAGCAGGTCGGGTTGTGGCACAGTCCCTGCCCTTGGCGTGGTGTTGGCTTTTTATACTGAGAACCACGTGTGCTTTATTTATAGTAATTTTCCAACACCTATCACCTGTGTTAGACAGTCTGTCTCTACTCTAAACCAATCCAAAAGTGCCACCATCCCAGCAGAGGATGGAGGGCGAGAAGGAGAAGGAGAAGGAGAAGGAGAAGGAGAAGGAGAAGGAGAAGGAGAAGGAGAAGGAGAAGGAGAAGGAGAAGGAGAAGGAGAAGGAGGAGGAGGAGGAGGAGGAGGAGGAGAGGAAGAGAAGAAGAAGAAGAAGAACAAGAAGATGAAGAAGAAGAAGAAGAAGAAGAACAAGAAGAAGAACAAGAACAAGAACAAGACACACCCAGATTCCTCCATCTTGTCTCCTGACCCCCCATTCTAAACCCCCAAAATTCCACTTTTTCACCCTGTGACAAATTCGCTATCATTCTACTCAAACGCTTGTGTCTTGTAACCCCTCACACAAAGTTGGTAATTGTTTCCATGGGCTGAAATCAAAAGCACAGCTGTTTTTGACTCTGTGCCAAGGTCTCTGAGCCCCCTGCCAGGGTCTGGAGTCCTCCAGGGCAGCCAGAGGAATGTCCTGGGTTCTGACACAGAAACACCACCCAGGTTGTGCTTTTAATTTAGTAAATAAATAAACTAACTCCATTATTAATAGTATAAATAAAATAAATAAATATAAAATAAAATAAATAAATAATAAAGAATAAATAATAGTAAACAATAAAAATATTAAAAATAAATAATAAAATATATATTAATATAAATAAATTAACTCCACTGGGGTTAATTTATTTATTTTATTTTATTTATACAGCTCCCTGCAGTGCCCTCAGACACTGCTCAAAGCCCCCTGGTGCCCCTCTGGCAGCATTAAAAGGGGTTGGAAAACCATGGAGTTCCCTTTTTATGGTTTGAGCCAGTCTTAACTACACAAACAGGGGATGTGTGTCCTACGGGGAGCAGCAGCAGCGCAATAATAGCCTGAAATCTGGTGGAATACTCTGTTAATTAGGCTGAGCTCAGCCCCCAAAAGGCACGTTCTGTCTCGTTTTTTGAGGGCTAATTAAGAATAATATCAAGGGGGAAAAAAAAAAAGAAATCCCCACGAAATCCCTGTGTCTGAATTAAGCAGGAGAAGGGGCTCTGCTGCAGGGGCTCGTGCAGGGCTGAGAGGATTTTCCATTCTGGCCACCTCCCCCTTGATCTTCTTTTTAACTAATGCACACTGGGGAGGGTGAATATTTAATAAGTTTTCCTCATGGTGGTGTAAAATCTGGTCATAAAATGAAGCAGAAGAGGAAAAAATGGATACTCAGAGGTTGGGTTTGCCAAGCACTCTCTGGCCAGAGGTTCATTTCAGGAGAACTCGGATCCAGCTTTGGAAAAAAAACCCAAACAAAACCCCAAAAACCCCAACCAAGCAGCAATTCATGGTCAGGTACACTCAATATTCCCAGTGAATCCCAAAGCCTGGAGTTTGCAGTGTTTGGCAGGGGTGAGGAGCAGCGTTTTGGGCACATTAAATCCCTTTTCCCCCTGGAGTTAAACACCACAACCACAATGGGCAGCAACGGTTTCAGTGGAAAAATTCCATTTGCAGTTCCAGGGTGGAGGTGGCAATTTCTTGTGGGGGGAAATTTCTCCATCCGCACAGCACAAGGACCAGGACAAAAAGAGAAAAATTATCCCTGGGCCAGGACTGTGGTGAATAAAACACAAACAGGGGGAATGGGGTTATTCCAGGGGAGGAATATATTCCAGGATAAATTCACCTTGTTCCCACTGCAGGAGAGGATCCCTGGGGCTGCACCTGAAGCTCCTGTCATTCCCTTTTCCCTCTCATTCCCTTTTCCCTGTTTTTCCATTTTCCCTCTCATTCCCTTTCCCCCGTCATTCCCTTTTCCCTATTTCCCCCTTTTCCTTGTCTTTTCCCTTTCCCCTGTCCTTTCCTTTTCCCTGTTTTTCCCTTTTCCCTGTCATTCCCTTTTCCCTGTCATTTCCTTTTCCCTCTCAATCCATTTTCCCTATCTTTCCCTTTTTCCCTGTCTTTCCCTTTTCCCTGTCCCCTGGACAGCAGACATTCCCTTTTTCCCTGTTTTTCCATTCCCCTGTCATTCCCTTTCCCTGTTTTCTCCTTTTCCGTCTCATTCCCTGTCCCCCATCCCCTGGACAGCAGTCACACCGCCAGCACTTTTTATCTCTTGTTAAAAGCCATATAAAAATTTTATCTCTTCCTCTGTAGCCACATAAACAGGGAAAGCAAAACACGGCCACCCTGGGGAGGATTTGGATGGCCTGGCCCTGTTTGTTTCCTAAACCTCCCCTTTTATGGCCCCTGCATCGTCCCTGTGAAATGTCACCTGTGCTGGTGGCCATAAACCCCCCCTGCTGCCGGGACAGCGGTCAGGGGACAGGGACAGCACCAATTGCTGCCTTTAATATTCATTTGTGCCGAACTGGGACACATCAAGGTGGTTTTTGCTGCCTCCTGGCCAGCCCTGAGGCACCTGGAACAAAACAATCCTGGAACAATCCAGCTCTGGGGCTGGCATGGCCCCAAACACAAACCCAAACCCAACCCCAAAACCCAAACCCAAACCCCAAACGCCAAACCCAAACACCAAACCCCAAACCTCAAACCCAAACCCCAAACCCAAACTCCATACCACAAATCCCAAACCCCAAATCCAAACCCCAAACCTCAAACTCCAAACCCCAAACCCCAAACACCAAACACCAAATCCCAAACCCAAACGCCAAACGCCAAATCCCAAACCCAAATCCCAAACCCCAAATCTGCAGGTCCAGGGCTCAGCACAAGGCGAATCCCAGCAGGGAAAATGAGCAGCAAAGTTTAGGCTGGCACGGAAAGTTGCTAAAATGATAATTACAGGAAACAAAAATCCCACTGCCTCTCAAAGGAACAGATGATTCAGCCACATTGAGCTGCTTTGGGGGAAAATACCGGCTGGTGGGGTCCTGTTCCCAAAACCGCTCCCTGTCAGCACCTCCAGTGTGCCCAGTACAGCACCTGCAGTGTGCCCAGTACAGCACTCCCAGTGTGCCCAGTACAACATCCTGAGTCTGCCCAGTACAGCAGCCCAGTGTTCCCAATACAGGAACTCCAGTTTGCCCAGTACAGCACCCCGAGTCTGCCTAGTACAGCAGCTCCCAATCTGCCCAGTACAGCAGATCCCAGTCTTCCCAGAACAGCACCCCCAGTGTGCCCAGTACAGCAGCTCCAGTCTGCCCAGTACAGCAGCTCCAGAACTCCCAGTCTGCCCAGTACAGACTCCCAGTCTGCCCACTACAGCACTCCCAGTGTGCCCAGTACAGCAGCTCCAGTGTGCCCAGTACAGCATCCCAAGTCTGCCCAGTACAGCAGCTCCCAGTTGCTCTGGAGCCTCCCTCCCTCAGGCTCATCCCCTCTACCCCCTGGAGCCCCACACCTAGTTCAGGTGAGCACAGGAGCTCTCAGGGAGAGCAGGGACTGAGGGATAAAAATGCCCCAAGAGCATCTGGGGTTGGACAGCACAGCTGGGTTGAGGGGACATCCAAGAGCACCGTGACTGGCCAGTGACACCTAAAATTGTAACAGGAGATTTGAAAGTAAAATGTTCCTTATTGTTTGTGGGAACCCAGGACATTGCTCTGGCTGCCCTGGAGGACTCCAGACCCTGGCAGGGGGCTCAGAGACCTTGGCACAGAGTCAAAAACAGCTGTGCCTTTGATTTCAGCCCATGGAAACAATTATCAAGTTTGTGTGAAGATTTACAAGCCACAAGGGTTTGAGTAGAATGACAGTGAATTTGTCACAGGGTGAAAATGTAGAAATTTGGGGATTTAGAATGGAGGGTCAGGAGGCAAGATGGAGGAATCTGGGCGTGTCCTGTCCTCCTTCTCCTTCTCCTTCTCCTTCTCCTTCTCCTTCTCCTTCTCCTTCTCCTTCTCCTTCTCCTTCTCCTTCTCCTTCTCCTTCTCCTTCTCCTTCTCCTTCTCCTTCTCCTCCTTCTTCTCCTCCTTCTTCTCCTTCTCTTTCTCATCCTCCATCCTCTGCTGTGATGGTGACACTTTTGGATTGGTTTAGAGTAGAGACAGACTGTCTAACACAGGTGATAGGTATTGGAAAATTATTGTAAATAAAGCACACGTAGTTCTAGGTATAAAAAGCCAACACCACGCCAAGGGCAGGGACTGTGCCACAACCCGACCTGCTGGACAGATCTCAGCAGGGCAGAGAAAGAATGGAATAGATAAGGAAAAATAAAAAACCTTGAAAGGCAGAACTGACAAATTTTGGCTTCTTCTTTGGTCACGGGGCTGGGAAAAAGAGACTTTCTAATACCTCAGGAGTCATCTCAACCACAGAAACCTGAGAATTGTTGTCTTGCTGCGATAACAATTAGCAAGATAACAACTACTAGGATAACAATTACCGGGATAGCGACCCCGAGCCACCAGCCTGCCCCACCAAAGGCAAAAATCCCATTTTGGGGAAGCCTGCAGGGCTCTGACTGATGGCTCCGTAATTCGCTGTCACCTCCACGTTCCCCACTTCACGGATTTCCAAATGACACCGGAATTGTGTTGTTTGCACTTTTAATCTTGTAAAAAAACCTCTCCGGCAGCCACACACGTTCCACGGGGGAGGATTCCTAATTTATGTAAAGTATTACAGAAAATGATCTATATGACAGTTTGGTGTAAAATGCTAAATGCAAGTCATTACTCACTGAAGATAATTTGAGATTATTGTGTCAGGGGAGACATTAGATTGCAGAGGATAAAAAGTTGGAATAGGTATTCACATATTTATCCACATTTGCATAATCAACTGCAGGAGGTGGTGGCTGTTCTCCTGGGCCCAACTAACACACAAGGAACTCAACAGCATTTGGGAAACCTTCCATTATTTCCCAAACTATCCACACAATTCCTGGGTTGGGGTGGGTTGTTTTTTTGGTTGTTTGTTTTTTGTTAGTTGTTTTTTGTTTATTTGTTTGGGTGGGTTTTTTTTTGTTTTAATTTTTTTCTTTTGGGGGATGTTTTTTGGTTTTTGTTTGGTTTTGGGTTTTATTTTTTGCTTTTTTGTTTTGTTTTGTTTTGGCGTTTTTTGATGTTGTTTTTTGAGACTTTTTTGTTTTGTTTTTTGAGATTTTTTTGTTTTGTTTCGGGTTTTGTTGTTGTTGTTTTTTGGGGTTTTTTTTGTTTTTTTGATTTTTTGGGGTTTTTTTTGGTCTTCCAAAGGCAGCTGCAGTTCCTATCCCCAAAAAAAGCCAATTCCTGGATTCTGGTGGTGTTTGGAAGCAGCCAAAGCTGCTCCCATCTGGCTGAGGGGATGAGGATGCTGCGAGGGCAGTTTGGTACCTGCTCAATGAAAACATTGATCCACTGCTCCAGCTCTGCACTGGGAGGATTTATCCCTCACTCTCTGATGGGGAAAGGGGTCCCACATCTCCCCAGGGACGGGGAAGGGCTGGGGACAGAACAGAACAGAACAGAACAATTCTCATTTTTCCCTGCCTATCCATGGAATTTGGGGCTGTTTCTGTAACTCTGTTACGGTCGCTCCATGCTGCCTTCCCCTGCCAGCTGGCACCTCCAGCCTCTCCTCTTCCAGGCAGAGTTATTGATTTTTAATTATTGTTATTTGTTTGGAAATTACACCTGTCCCACTGGAAATCGTCCCTTTTCCCCTCAGACTGGCACAGCAGCCAGAGCTCCTCAACTGCAGCCCAAAGAATTCCCGGATGCAGAGCTGGATTCACATCAGAGAAAACCAGATTTACCCCAGAGAATATCATTGTCCTTCTCTGCCCTGCTGGGATCTGTCCAGCAGGTCAGGTTGTGGCACAGTCCCTGCCCTTGGTGCGGTGTTGGCTTTTTCTACCAAGAACCACGTGTGCTTTATTTACAATAATTTTCCAATACCTATCACCTGTGTTAGACAGTCTGTCTCTAAACCAATCCAAGAGTGCCACCATCCCAGCAGAAGATGGAGGAGGAGGAGGAGGAGGAGGAGGAGGAGGAGGAGGAGGAGGAGGAGGAGGAGGAGGAGGAGGAGGAGGAGGAGGAGGAGGAGGTGGAGAAGACGCACCCAGATTCCTCCATCTTGCCTCTTGAACCCCCATTCTAAACCCCCAAAATTCTACATTTTCACCCTGTGACAAATTCACTATCATTCTACTCAAACCCTTGTGGCTTGTAAATCTTCACACAAAGTTGGTAATTGTTTCCATGGGCTGAAATCAAAGACACAGGTGTTTTTGACTTTGTGCCAAGGTCTCTGAGCCCCCTGCCAGGGTCTGGAGTCCTCCAGGGCAGCCAGAGCAATGTCCTGGGTTCCGACATCCTAGGAACGTGCCTTGAGCTGTTTTATTTTCCAGCATCAGACTCATTCCATGGTTATGACAATGGGAAGATGCCACCAGCTCACATCCCAGGCAGCAGACCAAGAATTTAATCTTACAACTCACTTTATAAGTTTTTTGACCAATCACACAAAGCAAAAGCACATTGACAGTAGTTCTATCCAACCACTGTAAGCACAGGTACCTTTGGTTAAAACAATGCTTGCTTATTTCAAATACAATACCTGCATGTGAGCCTTAAAACACAATGCACAGAGCTCCATTATTAAGCTTCAAACTTCCTAATATCTTGCTGGATAAACTTTTCTGCAGCTTAGGGAATTATTCTATATAAAAATAGAATAATATTCTATTCTAGACAAGTGTTAATACACAGACCATTGTTCTATTTGCCCTTACTTTTCTACTTCTTACATAATTTTTCTGCTGACCAATCTCATGTCTATTGCTTAGCTCTGCCTCTGAGCAGAACTTTCCCAAAACCCTCTCATTTTATGAATTCATAAAATCTGATTTTATGGATTACCACACCCAGTGCCTGGCTCTGGGACAGGGCATCAGCTGCTGGAGATTTGAGGGATGCCACGCTGGAATCCCCAAATCTGCATGGGGAGCAGCCAGGGCAGAAGCTCTGGGATTTGGTGCCCAATCCTGCTCTGGGATTTGGTGCCAAACCCGGAGATAATTCCTGCCCCATCCCTGCTGTCAGAGGCGGGTTTGGGGCTTTTCCAGCAGGATTTGCACTCCTAGGATTTGCAGGATTCCAGCCCTGGCCAGGCCCTCCCTGCTCCGTCCCCCAGCAGACACAAAGCTCCCAGGGAGTCCCTCACAGACATTTTCCCTGCTGGTGGATTCTAAAGGAACACGACAGAGGAGCTGCTCCAATGCTGCGTGGAGGAGTCGCCGTAAATTAAAAATTAAAAAAGTATTCAGCAGCTCCAGAAAGAGTTCAAGCCCATCTGTTCCTGTAAATTACCTTTTGTTCCTTTATCTTAATGGAACCATATGCCAGGGGCTGGGAGCTGACAGCTGAGCGCTCCTGTCTCCTGCTTGGGATCCACAATTAACAGCGAGCTTTAATCAGCACCTCACACACTCTGCACTCCCTGGCAGGGCTGGGGCAGAGCCCTGGGGATGATCCCAAGGTGTGAGCAGGGAAATCTGCATCTCCTGCACTCCTTCCTGCAGCTCCCCCTGCTTTGCTGCCTCGCTGTTATTTATAACAAATGATTTCCATGAATCCACAACAATTCAAGTTCATTTGGAGTTCCTGAAGTTTGTGTGACATCCCCCAATGAACCTCTGCTGGATTTGTGGAGCTCCAGCACTCATGTTTTTAAAGGAACTGAGATGTAATAAGTAAAAATTCCTGTTGGATACATGGGGAACGCCATGCTTTGCTGGCTCACTGTCATTTATAACAAATAATTCCATGAATCCACAACAATTAAAGTTCATTTGGAGTCTGTGAAGTTTCTGTGACATCCCCCAATGAGCCTGTGTTGGATTTGTGGAGCTCCAGCAGCTCATGAGGACCACAGAGTGTTTTCCCAATTAACTGAGATGCAATAAATAAAAATTCCTGTTGGATGGGTGAGGAACTCCTTGCTTTGCTGCCTCACTGTCATTTATAACAATTAATTTCATGAATCCACAACAATTAAAGTTCATTTGGAGTCTGTGGAGTTTCTGTGACATCCTCCAATGAACCCGTGCTGGATTCATGGAGTTCCAGCAGCTCATGAGGACCACGGAGTGTTTTCCCAATTAATTGACATGCAATAAATCAAAACTCCTGTTGGATGGGCGAGGACAGCACACACCTGACCCCCCTGGAGAGGCACAGCTGGGAAATCTCACCCAGCCCTGGCTGGGCAGAGCAGACTCTGCACCAGCCCAGACAAAGGCAGGGTTTGGGCACATCCAGGCTCCCAAGGAATTCCAGCATCCCCCTCAGCTCTGACCCCCAGAACCACACACCAGGCGTGGGTTTAAGAAATAAAACCTAAAAACTTCCAGAAGAAACCCCAGGGCTTTGGCAATCTCGCTGTTTTGCTCGTTTTGTGTTTAAAATCCCACTCGGGAGACACAAAGATGGGCTTAGCCCAAACTGATCCCACCATTTTCCTCCTTGAGGATGAGCTTCAATCCCGAGTGATGAAGGCTGGAAATGAGGGGTGATAAGGGCAGCAGAGCACATCTCCCTCCTTAATCTCCCTCCTTAATCTCCCTCCGGGGTTTATCTCGTCACAGCCCAGCCAGGCTGGGTGATCCCAAGCCCAGCACAGGCTGCTGAAATCGGCTGGAATTGGGAAATTGTCCCTCTCTGTCCCCTCCCCACTCCTGGCCTGTTTCCAGACATTATTCACCCTCAAAATGTGGCATTTCCCAGCTTTAATAGCACCAAAAATGTCCTGGTTCTAGGCATTATTCAGCCTCAAAATGTGACATTTCCCAGCCTTAACAAGCCAATGTTACAGGAGGGAAAAAGTCAATTAATGTGCAGCCACCCTCGAACCCAAACAAAAGAAAAACAAACAGACAAAAAAAAAAAAACAAACAAACAAACAAAAAAAAAAACTCCAGTAAACCAAACAAAAATGCCAAACCCAAAACCTGGGATGAGAATTTACCCCAAAATCCAGGATGAGGGTTTACCCCAAAATCCAGGATGAAGGTTTATCCCAAACCCTGGGATGAGGATTTACCCCAATTGTCAGAACCTTCCCTGAGCCCGAACACACAATTTAAAACCGAAATAGAATTAAAATAATTAAAAATTAAATAAAATTAAATAAAAATTAATTTTAAAAGAATTAAAAATTAAAGAAAATTTAAATAAGTATTAAAAATATTAAATGAAAATTCAATGAAAATTCAATGAAAATTCAATGACAATTCAATGAAAATAAAATATAAAATAAAATACAAATTAAATAAAAATTAAATAAAAGTTAAATTAAATTTAAATGAAAATTATATTAAAATTATGTGAAAATTAAATGAAAATTAACCCTCTTTCCCTGTGGGGGACACAAATGTGCTCTCCCAGCACCAATGTGACACCTGGGTCATATTGGCAGGGATGAGCAGAGCCCTTGCTCCACCTCTCCTGTTCATTAATAATAATAATAATTAATAATAACTTGCTTCTTCAGCAACACCCAGGCAGGAAAGGATGGAAGGAAACGTGAGGGGGAGCTCTCGGTGTCCACCCTCGGTGTCACCTCCACCACGGAAATTATCAGCTCTGTAATTTTTTGAAGCATTTTACTATTAAAGCCTGAAATATATTCAGAGCACCAAATGACACCTCCACTAAATGTGCTTTTCCAGCCCCTAGCCAAGTTTAAAAATAAACTTTGCATCTGTTAGCATTCTATTTCTGCATAAAAGAGAGCAGAACAAATCCTTGTAATTTTAAAGATAAAATACTCCAGTGAAGATAATGCCACCACTGCTGGGGAACTTCACAGCAGCCAAGAGTCCGCGCTGTAAACCCTTTTATGAGGCTTTAGTGCTTGGAAATGAAATTGTAAATGGGGAAGCACAGATTGCTTTGGTTTAGGAAATTGTTGCCATTAAAGAGTTGACAAAGAAGCCGGTGCTGTCCCCGCGGTGTCGGGGGAAGAGCTCCCAAGTCCTCGTGAAAATCATTGATATTCCAGGGCTGCAGGAGGAAAAAATCCTGTGCAGGTGAAACAGGAGAGAGAGGCAGAGAGAGTTCAGTGCTATGGAAAGGGAAAAGGGAAAAGGGGAGGAGAGGAGAGGGAGAGGAGAGAGGAGAGGAGAGGAGAGGAGAGGAGAGGAGAGGAGAGGAGAGGAGAGGAGAGGAGAGGAGAGGAGAGGAGAGGAGAGGAGAGGAGAGGAGAGGAGAGGAGAGGAGAGGAGAGGAGAGGAGAGGAGAGGAGAGGAGAGGAGAGGAGAGGAGAGGAGAGGAGAGGAGAGGAGAGGAGAGGAGAGGAGAGGAGAGGAGAGGAGAGGAGAGGAGAGGAGAGGAGAGGAGAGGAGAGAGAAAGGAATGAAAATAAAAGGGAAGAGAAAAGGGGGAAGGTTGGAAAGGAAAGGAAAGGAAAGGAAAGGAAAGGAAAGGAAAGGAAAGGAAAGGAAAGGAAAGGAAAGGAAAGGAAAGGAAAGGAAAGGAAAGGAAAGGAAAGGAAAGGAAAGGAAAGGAAAGGAAAGGAAAGGAAAGGAGACAGGAGAAGCTTTATTTGGAGCAGTGGGTTACCAGGCTCTCCAGCCGCTGGAGCAGACTTCCCAAATCCCTGTGCACACGGAATTATCCCTCTCAATTTGCTCTGTGCCCCTGGCCTGGGCGATTGGCGGAGGGACAAAGGCAGGAGCACACTCAGGAGTGAAGAGGCACCTCGAGCACACTCTGAGCTCCTCCGCAGCACCAAGGGCCCACTCCAGGACACAAAGCCAAGGGTTTAAACCAACTGGAAATTGCTGCTTGCTGGGAAACTCCTGACCCCGGGGAGATTAATTCCTCCAGGATGCATTGAGGAATCCAAATGAATCAAACAACCTCAGCTGATCTGATCTGCTTTTCAAGTTGTTTTCCAGGCCGTTTCTCCTGGCTGCTGACCTGAGAATTCCCTTTCAGTGCGGACAAAGGGGAGGGAAAAGCTCTGCAGCCACAGCAGAGGCACAAAGAGAGGGCAAACACCTGGGCAGGCACAGAGACAACAGTGAGAGAAGTGCAAAGGGGCAAGGTATTATCCAGAAAGGCTCCGGAAAAATATAAAAATAAAATAAAAATTACCAAAAAAAAAAAAATTAAAACCCAGCAAAATTGCCTCAGTGAGGAAACACAAAGCCAGGAGCAAACTGTGAAAAATGGCAATCACTTGGGTTTTTTTTTAAATTTTAAACGTTTAATAGTAATAAAGTGGTTATAAAAATACTAATATAATTTGAGTAAAAATAATTTGGACAATTTGAATTAGGACAATATGAGAAAATAGAAACAAAGTGTTAGGGACAGTCTGGGTACCTCTTTCTGGGCAAAATAAGCCCGAAAAAGGACCCACGTTAACAGAGGATTAACCCTTAAAAGCAACAGCCTGTTGCATATTCATACACCTCATACATGATGCATAAATTCCATTCAAACACAGGATTCTGTCTGGGCAGTGTCAGCTTCTTCCTCTTAATCCTGACACAAGCCAGGTGGGAAGAAGTTCGTTTCTTCTGATAAGGGAGCAATAAATTCTCTTTCTCTGAAAGATTCAGGTGTCCTGTGGCTGCTATCTTGGAGTCCTTTCTTTAAAAAAGTATCCTACATAGCATTGTTTCTATTTTAACATTTTGTTATAACCTAAAACTATATTTAACACACTACTTAAGAGAATTAATACAGCATCACTTTCTAATATAACACATACAATATTCATTTGGATATTTGTGAAAAGCCAATCATAAAATACACATTTTTCACAAAACTCTGAGCAGGTGGGCAGGAAAACAAAGCTCGATCCCACTGGAGTTGCTCACAAGGAGCCATCCCAAAGCCACCGAGGGCTCTCAGCAGTTTGGGGTTTGGGAATAGGGAAAAGGTGGTTTGGGAACAGGGAAATGCAGTTTGGGGTTTGGGAACAGGGAAATGCAGTTTGGGAACAGGGAAAAGGTGGTTTGAGGTTTGGGATTGTTGGGGTTTGGGAACAGGGAAAAGGGAGTTTGAGGTTGGGAACAGGGAAGTCCACTTTGGAGTTTGGGAAAAGGCAGTTTGGGAACAGGGAAAAGGTGGTTTGGGGACAAGGAAATGCAGTTTGGGATTTGGGAACAGGGAAAATGCAGTTTGGGGTTTGGGAATAGGGAAAAAGGCAGTTTGGGGGTTTGGGAAGAGAGAAAGGCAGTGTGGGAACAAGGATATGCAGTTTGGGGTTTGGGATCATTGTGGTTTGGGAACAGGGAAAAGGCAGTTTGGGGTTGGGAAGAGGGAAAAGGCGATTTGGAGTTTGGGAATAGGGTAAATGCAATTTTGGGGTTTGGGAACAGGGAAATGCAACTTGGGAACAGGGGAAATGCAATTTTAGGTTTGGGAACAGGGAGATGCAATTTGGGGTTTGGGAACTTTGGGGTTTGGGAACAGGGAAGTGCAGTTTGGGGTTTGGAAACAGGGAAAATGCAGTTTTGGGGGTTGGGAACATTGGGATTTGGGAACATTGGGGTCTGGGGTTCCCCCCTGGCCCTCCCAGCCCTGCTGCTCCTCAGGACGCCCCAGGGGAAGCTGCAGTGAAACCCACGCTGGGTTAGACACAAACCCCGCACGTTTTCATCACCAAATTCTTTCCCACCGACTCTGGGATTTCTCCCTCATTTGATCCTTTAATATTAAAGAAGCTTTTGTGCCTTGAAGGTGTCAAATCAAGGACTTTGTTTCCAGGCAAAGCCTCCCTGCCAGAACTCCCATTCAGGAGGAAATTTCAGTGCTTCAAGCAGGTTGTTATTTTTTTTTAATATCACCATCCATTAACAGAGCTAAATATTGATTGCCTTTTGACATGTTATTGATGAAACCACTTTTTTTTTTAATGCCATTTGTTCCCACAGACATCATTCAGCTTTAAATTAAGCACAACGATTATTTCAATTATTTAAAACGGAATTATTAGTTAAATTACAAGTGGCGGCAATTTAAATTGTTATGAATAAATAACAATTTAGGAGGTCAACAAGTGTTTTAATTGGTTTTAATTTGTAGGTGCCAAACATCCTCTCAGAGTAATGAGAAGAAAATGGATCCAGATCCAGAGGTGAATTTTCATCTTTTCACTGCTCTGACACTGTCCAGACCCAATTTCATCTTGAATTAAGTAATTGGCTCCTGGTTCAGATAAAAGGGGCCTGGACAAGCACTCGATTTTCCCTTTTATCTTCTCTAAGGACAATCATTTGTTCTGCATTCAGAGCTGTGCTCATCCTCCCACAGCATCACTGCTTTGAATGGCAGAGAGAGAGAGGGAGAGAAAAAATAAAAACAAAACCAAGAGTTCAGGGCCAAAAAATAACAACAAAAAAATAACAACAAAACCAAGAGTTCAGGGCCAAAAAATAACAACAAAAAAAATAACAACAAAACCAAGAGCTCAGGGCCAAAAAAATAACAAAATAAACAAACAACAACAACAAAAAAACAACAAAAAAACCCACCAAAAATAACAACAAACCCAAGAGTTCAGGGCCAAAAAATAACAACAACAACAACAACAAAAATAACAACAAAACCAAGAGTTCAGGGCCAAAAAAACCAAAAAAAAAAACCCCAAACCAAACCAACAAAAATAAGAACAAACCCAAGAGTTCAGGGCCAGAGCAGCCACAAGAATTGGCATTTCCAGGGCTGAGCTCCAAAAGGTTTTACTCCCTCTGACCATCAATAATTGCTCTGCTCTGGCCCAGCAGCTTTAACCTGAAAATCAGGGCTGGGGACTGGTGTGTGCAGAGGCTTTCTGTGCCTTTTATTGACACAAAAACCAGCTTTTTGTGCCTTTTATTGACAAAAAACCCAAATTTCTGTGCCTTTTATTGACACAAAAGCCAACTTTTTGTGCCTTTTATTGACAAAAATGTCAGATTTCTGTGCCTTTTATTGACACCAAACCCAGCCCTGGCACAGTTTCTGGTGGTGACTCCAACACTCAGCCTGCCTCTGACAAACACCCCAGGAAAATATCACCATAAATCAGCATCATAACTCACACAAAAACCAGATTTCTGTGCCTTTTATTGACACAAAACCAACTTTCTGTGCCTTTTACTGACACCAAACCCAGCCCTGGCACAATTTCTGGTGGTAACTCCAAACACCCTATGAAAATATCACCCTAAATCACCAAAATTGCCATTTCCTGCAGGTTTTACTGCCAGAGATTCCCCAGGAGCTGCCTGGCTTGCTCAGGACACCTTCCAGGTTAAATAAAGAGCAAAAAAATTTAAAAAATAAAGAGCTTGCAGAAACCCAGCGTGGCCACCAGCACCCATAAAACATTTTAAGTGAGCACTCATTTAAACACAACCTCTGGCACTCCCAGCTCGCTGGAACAGCAGATTTAGCTCAGTTTCAGATTTACCTGGTTCACATTCACCCAGGGAAGCCTCTTGCCTGTTAAAAGTTTATAAAACCAGACCCAAACCCGCTGCATTTCAGCCCAAATGTTCCTTCTGCATCCGCAAGCCAAAGCCATCCAGTCAAGTGTTTTGTTTTTTTCACTGATTAATTTTAATTTTATTTTTTTCTCAGTAATTAATTTTTCAGGGGTTATCTGAAAGTGCCGCTTGAAAAGAGGAGGGGGAAAGCCAAGAATGGGGGGAAAGGAGTTAAAAAAGGAGGAGAGGGAATGGGAAAGGAGAGGGAATGGGAAAAGGAATGGGAAAGGGAATGGGAAATGGGAATGGGAAAGGGAAATGGGAATGGGAAATGGGAATGGGAAAGGGAATAGGAAAGGGAATGGGAAATGGGAAAGGGAAATGGGAAAGGGAAATGGGAAAGGGAATTGGGAAAGGGAATAGAAAAGGGAATGGGAATGGGAAAGGGAGAATGGGAATAGAAAAGGTGAAACGGAATGGAATGGGAAAGGAAATGGGAAAAGGAAAAATGGGAATGGGAAAGGGAATGGGAAAGGGAATGGGAAAGGGAATAGAAAAGGGAATGGGAATGGGAAAGGGAAATGGGAAAGGGAAATGGGAATGGGAATGGGAAATGGGAAATGGGAAATGGGAAATGGGAAAGGGAAATGGGAATGGGAAAGGGAACACAGCACAGGAGCTGTGACATTTCCCTCCCCAGAATGTCCAAGGGCTGGAAGGATTCTTTAATCAGAGCTGGACAGCAAAGAAAACACCTCAAAAATCAACCTGGAAGGAAAATCTCCAGGAGCAGAAAAAGCAGAAGGGAGCAAATATCCCAAAACCAAAGGCCTGGGGAGGCAGAGGGGGCAGAGAGGGAGATCCAGCCAAAATATAAACCTGGAAAAATCCCCTCAGCACTGAGAGTCATTGCTAGCACCCCAAAAATGTCAATGTTAGGGTTGCTGATAAATGAAATTAGACATTTAAAGATGAAAGAAACAATGGAGAAGAAAACACCCTAAATTCAGTAAGAATTAAAAATTAAAAAGGAGGATTATGCATTAGAGGGGAAATCTTTGGGATCAGGTGTTCAGGGAAGTCTGAACCTCTCAAGTTCCTCAGAAATGGGGAAAGAGAGAAGGGAAATGGGGCTGGAAATTGGGATAAAAAGGGAGGCTGCATCCTCCAAAACTTGGAGAGACCCCAGGGGAATGCCCCATGGCCTCTGCCTTGATTGGAATAAAGTCAAAGGGCTCCTCTGTCTCCTTTTTGGACATAAACCTCTGGTGTTTGTGGGTTAATTTTCCTAACATTTATGAAATAAAAATAAAATCTGCGTTTTTCCCGGGCAGGCAGAGCACGGGGACAGCGATGGCGATGTCCCTGTTAACAGCCCGGGGTTTGTGCCAGCCCGGGAAGGGCTGCAGGGCAGAGGTCGTGGCTGATGAAATGCACTGACAGCACTAATCCAGCGGAAAAAGCCTCAATTCACATGCAATTAAATCACCCTAAAGGGAAAAAAAATGGGGGGGAAAAAGGGGAAAAAAGGGGGGAAATAAAAAGTGGAAAAAAAAGGGGGGAAAAAAAGGGGAAAAAAGGGGGGGGAAGGGGGGGAAGGGGGAAAAAGGGGGGAAAATGGGGGAAAAGGGGGGGGAAATGGGGAAAAAAGGGGGAAAAGGGGGGACAGAGGGGGGAAGAAGGGGGGAAGGGGGGAAAAGGGGAAAAAAGGGGAAAAAGGGGGAAAAAAGGGGGAAATGGGGAAAAAGGGGAAAAAGGGGAAAAGAAAAGGGAAAAAGGGGGACAAAAGGGGGAAAGAAGGGGAAAAGGGGAAAAAGGGGAAAAAAAGGGGAAAAAGGGGAATGGGGGGAAAAGGGGAAAAAGGGGAAAAGGGGAAAAAGGGGACAAAGGGGGAAGAAGGGGGGAAGGGGGAAAAGGGGAAAAAGGGGGAAAATGGGGAAAAAGGGAAATGGGGAAAAAAGGGGGAAAAGGGGGAAAATGGGGGAAAAAGGGGGGACAAAGGGGGGAAGAAGGGGGGGAAGGGGGGAAAAAGGGGAAAAAAGGAAAAAGGGGGGAAAATGGGGGAAAAAAGGGGGAAAAGGGGAATAGAAACCCCTGGGAAGAAAATAGGGATACAATCTCTGGGAAGGGAGGAAAATAGGAGTATAAACCATGGGAAGGGAGGGAAAAGAGGGATACAAATTGGGATACAAATAGGGAAATAGGGATACAAATCCCTGAGAAGGGAGGAAAAGGGGAATATAAACCCTGGGAAAGAGAGAAAAAGGGGAATACAAACCCTGGGAAGGAAAGGAAAAGAGGTATACAAATTCCTGGGAAGGGAGGAAAAGGGGAATACAAATCTATGGGAAGGGAGAAAAATAGAGATACAAACCCTGGGAAGGGAGGAAAAGAGGAACATAAATCCCTGGGAAGGGAGGAAAATAGGGATATAAATCCTTGGGAATGGAGAAAAGTAGGGATACAATCTCTGGGAAGGGAGGGAAAGGGGACCATAGGTGAGAGGGAGCAGCTCTGGCACCCCCAGGTGTGGAATCAACCCTGGCAAAATGTGGTTTGTGCTGGGCTCTCCAGGACTGAGCCAAAACAGAACAAAAAGCACTCAGAGCCAGTTTGCTAAAAAATAAAAACCCCAATAATTCCAAGCGGTTACTGGGTAATTTTACAGAGGAGAAAAAATCTTTGCAGAATAATCACGTCTTAAAGAGATCTCCCAACAATAATCCTCCCAAATCCTGCTCCCCAGACGTCTGCAGCACTCAGGGAACCTCTCAGGAGCACGAGGTTCCCCAGCCCAGGGAACATTTCCCTGCAGAAATGATGCCTTAAATTCCAGCTTTTCTGGTTTTTACATTCTGTGTTGCTTTAGTTACTCTGAGCTTTGTGTGAAGTGTATGAAGGATCTCTTCCCAGAGTGCTGCTGCTTATTTCTTGTCCCCAGCAAGTCTTGTCTTTCCTTTCCTTTCCTTTCCTTGTCTTTCTTTTCCTTTCCTTTCCTTTCCTTTCCTTTCCTTTCCTTTCCTTTCCTTTCCTTTCCTTTCCTTTCCTTTCCTTTCCTTTCCTTTCCTTTCCTTTCCTTTCCTTTCCTTTCCTTTCCTTTCCTTTCCTTTCCTTTCCTTTCCTTTCCTTTCCTTTCCTTTTCCCATTTATTTTCCCCTTTCCTTTCCTTCTCTGAGCTTTGTGTGGTTTGCAAGTTCTCTTCACAGGGTGGCGAGACAAAATAATTCCTTTTCCATCTTGGAACCAGCTCCAGGCCCAAAAAAACCTGTAAATAATTGAATTGAAGAGGAAAAAAAACCAACAAGCAGGATGGGACTCGATAACCTAAAGCTGTAATTAGATAATTAACCCATATATGCAAATGGAGCAGAACTTATAAAAGTGACAGACTCTGTGACCAGTTGTGCAAAATTACCCACAGGAAAAAAAAAAAAAATTAATTAATCAGGGATGATGATGTCAAAGTGTAATTAAGGATAATTCCCTGCATGGAAATTCCTAGAAGTATTTGGCACTGAACAATATTGGGCAAGTCGCTGGATTAATAAAAGTCTCTTAATTAAGAACATATTTGGGTCGTTCAAAAGGCCTGAAAGGGTGGGTTGCCAGGGGAAGGTGACAGAAACCTTCATCACCTTTGTGCAGGTAAATTCCAGGTGCTCAGGCATCTCTGCCTGCTCCAAAATGTCATTTATTGGTGGGAGAGGAGGGGACAAAAAAAGGGATTTATTGGTGGGAACTGAGAGGACACAGAAAGCTCTGAACAATATTGGGCAAGTTGTTGGACTTAATAAAAGTCTCTTAATTAAGAATATTTTTGGGTGGTTTAAAAGGCCAGGAAAGGATGGGTTGGCAGGGGAAGGTGATGGAAACCTTCATCACCTTTGTGCAGGTAAATTCCAGGTGCTCGGGCACCTCTGACCCCCTGCCTGCTCCAAAAAGTGATTTATTGGGAGGAACTGAGGGGACAAATAAAAGGGATTTACTGGGGGGGTGATGTGACACAAGAAGTGATTTATTGGGGGAACTGAGGGGACACAAAAAGGGATTTATTGGTGGGACCTGAGGGAACACAGGGATTTATTGGGGGGAGCTGAGGGGACACAAAAAGGAATTTATTGGGGGGGTGATGGGACAAAAAAAGGGACTTTTTGGGGGAAACTGATGGGACACAAAAAGGGATTTATTGGGGGGTGATGGGACACAAAAAGGGATTTTTTGGGGGAAACTGATGGGACACAACACCTCCCCACCCCCCTGCCCTGAGCCCCACGTGGCACAAGCAGAGCATTAAAAGTATAAATAGCAAATGAAGCATTTCTGCGTTCGAGGCAGACGAATGTGACCATCTGCTCCAGCAGCAGCCCAAAGCCTCTGAAACAGCAGCCTCTGGTGTCAACATCCTGCTCCTTCCCTCCTCTCCACCTTCCACCAGAAGCAGGGCTAAAAATACAGAAAATGCACAGCCAGGGGCCCCCAGGGCTCCTTTGCTCTGAGATTTTCCATCTGGGCATAAATCGCATTATTTGTGAGTGGAACACACCCTGACAAAGGGTCAGTGCTCAGATGTTCCTGCCCAAAGTCAGGCCTCGCCGCTTTTTCTCTCTGAATTCTCTCCCAGATTCTGTCACAGCACAAAAACAGAGAAAATCCAGGACTGGACAGAACCCCTGACGCAACAAGTCCAAAGCAGGCACTCCTGACACCCAGCTTTGCTCTGCAGACCCCAAATTCCCCCAAATTTGGAGGAAATAATCCTTGTTCCAAAACCTGAGTGCCCCAAAAAGCTCCAGACCTGCAGCACATCCTGGGAGATGGGGAATGGGAAGGGAGCTAATTCCCTGGGAGGTTGAAATAAAATTTTTTAAAAATTAAATTCAATAATAAAAATATAAATAATATAAATATAAATAATATAAATATAAAAGCTGAAATAAAATAAAAAATGAAATTCAATAATATAAATATAAATATAATATAAAGGTTGAAATAAAAAAAAATAAATTCAGTAATAGAAATACAGAGCCCCCAGATTCTTGTGGTTTGTGGAAATAATCCTTGTTCCAAAGCTGAGTGTCCCAAAAAGCTCCAGGCCTGCAGCACATCCTGGGAGATGGGGAATGGAATTCATTCCCTGGGTTGAAATAAAATATAAAAAAAAAAAAGAAATTCAATAATATAAATATTGATGGGGAAGCCCACACGAGGCACTGCAGGGGAGTGGGAGGACAGCTGGGAGCAGAGCTTGTGGTTGTTATTTTAATGAACATTTCATCCTAACGAGACCAAACTACAGAAAATACAGAAAATGCAGAAATTCCTGCATGGAGCAGAGCCAGGAGAGGCTCCAGCAGCTCCAGGGCCTGCCTGGGTTTGTGTTTATCCCGTGCCAAGCCCAGGGCTGGGGTATCAATGCCCAGCTGGGCTATTGGTGCCACCAGATCAATCAGTCCAGGGATGGTATTGATCATCCTGTGGTATTATTGATATTACACTGTGTTATTATTGATATTAACTTGTGTTATTACTGATATTAGTCTGTGTTATTACTGATATTAGACTATGTTATTATTGATATCAGCATGTGTTATTATTGATATTAACCTGTGTTATTATTGATATTAGTCTGTGTTATTACTGATATTAACCTGTGTTATTATTGCTATTAACCTGTGTTATTACTGATATTAGTCTGTGTTATTATTGATATTAGCCTGTATTATTACTGCTATTAACCTGTGTTATTATTGATATTAGTCTGTGTTATTACTGATATTAGTCTGTGTTATTATTGATATTAACCTTTGTTATTATTTATATTAATCTGTGTTATTATTTATATTAACCTTTGTTATTATTGATATTAACCTTTGTTATTATTGATATTAACCTGTGTTATTACTGATATTAGCCTGTGTTATTATTGATATTTTATTGATATTAGCCTGTGTTATCACTGATATCAGCCTGTGTTGTTATTGATACAGGACCTGTGCCCTCAGCTGGGGCTGGCACAGCAGAAATGTCCCACCAGGAGCTGCTGAACGTCCCCAAACTGCCCCAAACTGCCCCAAACCAGCAGAAATGGGCACAGCCAAGCAGCAGCAGCCCCCAGAGTGGCGCTGCCCCGAATCCCAGCCCCTTTAGGATCAACAGCTGGGGGCTCAATCAATTCCCATCGTTAAATGCAGGACAAGAGGGCCAACCTGGGCACCCCAGCCCTGCCCTCGCTGCCAGACTCATCCCCACACCAGCACAAGTTGCTGGTTTTACCCAAACCCAGCCTTGTTTCTCTGGAGAATTTTTAAATTTTTTATTTCTTTGTCCTGCTGGACAGCTCTGCTGTAAGCAGAGAGATCAGAGCTTCTCACGGCCAAAAAAACCCAATTAAATATGCCTCAAAGCCACAGGAACGCTCGGAGATCTCTGCTCCAGCAGCTCCCTGCCCACAGAGCCGCCCCATCTTCATTTTATCAGCACGAAAACCCCCAAACAATGCTCGTTTAAAAACCCAGCAGGAAAATCCCCAAACAGTGCTCGTTTAGCACCAAACCCACCCGGGTCTCTGTGACTGAGGCACAGCTCGGAGATACAGCAGGGAATTCACAGAATTCAGACATCTCCATTCAGAAATGTGCAGCTCAAAATGAGTTTGGAGGCATCAGTGAGATAATAAATATTAGTGACTCTCTCCTCCAGTTACCAGCCTGTCAGGGCAATTTTTTTGCTGTAAAAACACAAGCCCAGAGGTATCCATGGATATTCACTCCAACAGATTTCAAACGCCGTGCCAGGGGTTTCTACAACCGCTCCATTTGTCTTTAATCCCTGCTCAGAACAGAGATCTGAGCACAATCTGTCTCTGAGGCAGCTTTGAGACAACTTCATAAACCAAAACCTCCCAGCTCCGGGCTTGGAGCTGAGCTTTAACTGCTCCAGCCACCAAAGTGCCCAAAAATCACTGTTCTGCCTCAAAACCATGCCCAAAACCCTGCCGCAGCCCGGAGCTCCAAACGTCCAACCTGAGTTTTTAATTAAAGGGATGGAATTTGTTGCTTGGCAGCACCAGGAGCCTCCTCCAGCCCCGTGGTGTGAAATTCCAGCTCCTGAGCTGGAGCTGCCAGAGGTTCCCAGGTGGGAAGCACAGAGGGCACCGAGCAGTCCCAGCACTGATTTAGGCATACGATCGATTATACTTTGCTTGATCAAATTATAATAAAACCCAGGAATTCTTATTTTCCATTCTACTCTCGTCATTTATTTCACTGCCCTCTAAACTGGTGGGGTTCTGGGGGTTGGTTTGGGGTTTTTTTCCTCCCCCAAAACAGCCCCAAAAGGACACATTTTGTCTGTTAAAATCCTCCCAGTTTTGCCTCTGCTGGAGCCAATTCAGGGAGAGGTCCGGGCAGGTGAGGTGGCCAGAGAGTATAACAAAAATCAGGAATTATTATTTTCCATTCTACTATTGTCATTTATTTCACTGCCCTCTAAACTGGTGGGGTTCTGGGGGTTGGCTTGGGGGTTTTTTTCCTCCCAAAAAAAGCACATTTTGGCTGTTAAAATCCTCCCAGCTTTGCCTCTGCTGGAGCTGTAATTCAGGGAGAGGTCCAGGCAGGTGAGAGGGCCAGGGAGGCTCCAGGGAGGCACAAGCCCGTAGCTACACCCGAGGATGGTCTCCCCTACAGGGTCTGTTTTTTTCCTTCCCCAAAACAGCCCCAAAAGCCACATTTTGGCTGTTAAAATCCTCCCAGTTTTGCCTCTGCTGGAGCCAATTCAGGGAGAGGTCCGGGCAGGTGAGGGGGCCAGGGAGGCTCCAGCCCATGGCTACACCTGAGGATGGTCTCCCCTACAGAGAGCAGAGCCCATAAATTCCAAAGGAAACGGAAGGAAAAAGGAAATCCAAAGGAAAATGGGAGCGCAGACACCCCGGGCGTGCAAAGGGAGAGCTCGGCGGGTGAGGAGCCGCAAAGTCGGATCGCTGCGCTGTGCAGGCAGCAGCGCTGGTGCTGAACATCACAGAGATGCTCACCGCAGCAGGCTCCTTCCTCCGAAAGGCAGGACACAGCCCCGCCCGCACATCCCCGCACCTCCAGCGCCCGAGAGAAGCCCCGGCAGCCCCGCCGAGGGTGCGGGAGCCCGGGCGGTGAGGGCTGCTGGCATCCTCTGCTGGGTGCCATGAAGAGGTGACTGCCCTCCGGTGATTTACCGGCGAAAAGTTAAATAAAATCACCCAAAAAAAGGACTCGGAGCATCTCCAGTACACGGGAAACAGATCCACCCGCGTGTGCGCATCGGCCCCGGAGGCATCCGGGGAAGAGACCGAGCCCCCCGAGCCCGTCCCGGGACAGCCCGAGCGGGTCCCTGAGCCTGTCCCGGGACAGCCCGAGCGGCGTCCGGGCCCGGAGGCGGCCCCGGCCCCGCGGGATGCCCGCGGCTGCTGCCCCGCACAGCGCGGAGCGCTCCGAGCGCAGAGCCGCAGCCTGCGGGGATGCGCGGAGCCCCAAGGAGCCGAACGGCCGTGATCACCCCGGCACCACGGCCGGGACCACCCCGGGACCTCGGCCGGCATCACCCAGGGACCACGGCCAGATCACCCCGAGACTACCCCAGGACTACGACCGGGATCATCCCCAGACCACAGCCAAGACCACCCCGGCATCACGGCCGGGATCACCCCGAAATCACCCCAGGACCACAGCCGGGACCACCCCGGCACCACGGCCAGGACCCCCGGCGCCGTCGCCCCCAGGGCGGTGCGGGTGTTTCTCCGGGAGATGGATGTTCCTCGCAGAGGGAGGATGCCGGTGGTTCTCCCAGCGCTGGGATAGCGGATGTTTTCCCCGAAGCTGGGATGCAGATTTTCTCCCAGCGCTGGGATAGCGGATGTTTTTCCCGAAGCTGGGATGCGGGATTTCTCCCGGAGCTGGGATGTGGGTTGTGCTCCCGGCGCTGGGACAGCGGATGTTTTTCCCAGCGGGTCCCTGCCATCCCCTGCATCGCGCATCTCCCGCTCCCCCATCCCCGCCCCGCAGCAACCGGTGGGACCCCCGCACCCCGCAGCCGCCCTGGGGAGGGCAGGACGAGCCCCGCTTACCTCGCAGCGCGGCCGTCCAGCTGCACAGCCCCAGCAGCAGCAGCAGCCACCGGTGCAGGCGCGGGGCTCCTCCGCCCATGCTGAGCCCGCAGCGCCGGGGATGGAGCCGAGGACCGAGCCGGGGACGGAGCCCGGGATGCGGAGCCTGGGAGAGAGCCGGGGATGGAGCCCCGGGATGCAGAACACCGGGATATGTAGCCGCGGGATGCGGAGCCGGGGATGGAACAGCGGGATGCGGAGCCAAGGATGGAGCACCGGGATACGGAACCAGAGATAGAGCTGCGGGATGCGGAACACCGGGATATGAAGCCCCGGGATGCGAAGCCGCGGGATGCAGAGTCGGGGATGGAGCTGCGGGATGCAGAGCTTCGGGATGCGGAGTCGAGGATGGAGCTGCGGGATGTGGATCCCCGGGATGCGGAGCCGAGCTCCAGCCGGAGAATCAGCCGGGGTTTCGGGCGGTTTCGGGGGGTTTTTCCCGCTCCTCTCCCCCGCGCGGTCTCGCTGTTCGGCTCCCGGGGGTGCGGGCTCTGCTCCCCGCTCCGGCCGCCGCCGACTCCGGGGCCGCGGCGCGCGCCCGCATCACTAATGAGCCGCCCCTCCCCCCGCAGCCAATTAGGGGCGCAGGGGGCGGGGCCTGCCGGCGGTGGCGCGCAGGTGCGGGATGGGGGGGATAGGGGGATGGGGACACGCGACATCCACCCCCCCCCGGCCCTTCCCCCCCACATGCGGCGGGGGAGGGGCACCCAGGTGAGCTGGGACACCTCCAGGTGTGCGGGATGGGGACACGCCCAGATGTGCAGGTGCGGACACGCCCGGGGCCTGCCCCACACTGTCCCCAGCCGGGGGTGCGGGACCCACCAGCCCCACCCCGGGAGAGCCGCTGGAAGCAGCCCCGAGGCTCCCCCGCAGCCCCGAGGCCAGGCTGTGCCACCAAGCTGTGCCACCAAGCCGTGCCACCAAGCTGTGCCACCCAAACGTGGCCCTGTTCCCTCCCTGCCCCTGTCAACCCTTTAACCTCCCACGTTTGCACCCAAACCCCTAAAATCACATCCCTGTGCCCAGGAGCAGGATGAGAAGCCCCCCGAGCCCACCCACCCTGCTCTGGGCTGTTGTTATCAATATTGCAGGGGGCTGTGATCTAAAATTCTGTTTCTTGCCCGCAGCAGCAGCACCATTTCCCTTCCCCAGCTAATTGCACATCAATCTTTTTATCACACACCTGATCAGGACGCACCTCAAGGGTCCAAGGCCGGGAATTCCTGGCTCTGTCCGAGTGGAGCCACCACGGCTGCTCTGCTCTGGGTAAATCCAGCCAGGGAGACGTTGGGAAGCAGGGGCAGCACCTGGAGGAGGAATTGTGGCCCTGAAGAACAGCAGCTCTGCCAAGCTCTGCCCTTGGATCCAGCCAGGCCACAGGATTTGGGCAATTTGTGGTGTTTTCTTCCCAGCGGGCAGAGGGGGCGAGGAAAGGGGCAAAGCCATGGGGAATCTGGTGTGTCAGAGCTGTGTGGGACACAAAGCCTGCAGAAACGGGGCAGGGGAAGGCACAAAATGGGATTTGATGCTCAGGAGTGGAGATTCCCTCAGCACAGGGCAGGAACAGCCAGGCCCTGTTTGCATCGTGGTGCCTGCAGGGAATTCTGTCTGTGGAAGGGAAGCACGGCGGAATTCCTGGCCGAGACGTTGCAGTTTTTTGCATCCATTCCCCTTTTAGTTTGGAAATCAACACAATTTCCATCACCCTTTTAGAAAATAACTCCATTTCCATCAGGGTCCAGCCCAGAGCAGAGGTCAGGGCTCACCCCTCTTTTGGAAATCCACTCCATTTCCATTCCACTTTTGGAAAACAACTCCATTTCTACTTCCCTTTTGGAAGTCAACTCCATTTCCATGAAGCGTTGAGCAGAGTTCAGGGCTAATCCCTTTTCTTTTGGAAATTAACTCAATTTCCACCCCCTTGTGGAAACCAACTCCATTTCCATGCCCCCTTTTGGCAATCAAGTCAATTTCCACCCCCTTTTGGAAATCAACTCCATTTCCACCCTCTTTTGGAAATAAACTTCATTTCCATTGGGGCCCAAAGCAGAGCTCAGGGCTCATCCCCCTTTTGGAAATCAACTCCATTTCCACTTCCCTTTTGGAAACCAACTCCATTTCCATCCCCTTCTGGAAATGAACTCCATTTCCATCAGGTGTTGAGCAGGGCTTAGGGCTCATCCTCTTTATTTTGGAAATAAACTCCATTTCCACCTCCTTTTGGAAATAAACTCAGTTTCCACTGGGGTCCAGAGCAAAGCTCAGGGTTCATCCCCCTTCTGGAAATGAACTCCATTTCCATCCTCCTTTTGGAAACCAACTCCATTTCCATCCCCTTTTGGAAATAAACTCCATTTCCACTTCCCCTTTGGAAATAAACTCAATTTCCATCCTCCTTTTGGAAATCACCTTCATTTCCACCCCCTTTTGGAAATCACCTCCATTTCCACCCCCTTTTGGAAATCAACTGAATTTCCACTTCCCTTTTGGAAATAAACTTCATTTCCATTGGGGTCCAGAGCAGAGCTCAGGGCTTATCCTCCTTTTGGAAATAAACTCCATCCAATTTCCATCATACTTTTGGAAATAAATTCAATTTCCACCCCTCTTTTTGGAAATCAACTCCATTTCTATGGGGACCCAGAGATGCTCAGGGCTCATCCCCACCCGTGCCCTAAGCTGCACTGAGCTCGCCCCATCCCAGCCACCCCAGCCCCAAACCCCGCTCGTTTCTCAGCTTTTGTGGGGCTCAGACAGCACAAAATGTTCTGCAATCCCTGCCCGGACGGGGCTGTGAGAATGCAGCAGGGCTGGTGCCATCTCCTGAAGAGCAGGGCTCAGCACCTGCCTTTGTGCTGCCTTCAGGAGGAAACAAATAATTAAAGCAAAAGGAATTTGTAAACAGAATTTTAAGAGAGAGGGAATGGGGAAAAAATCAATATCTGAGCACATCGCATCAGAAGATTCCTTGTTCCCTCGCCGACGTGTGTTTGCCAGGCTCCAGCTCGCAAAGGCATGGAGCAAATATATGAAAAATACATTTTCTTCAACAGCCTTTTAGGTCATTTCTCTGTGTTTGATGCTGCCAAGGAAAATACAAAAAATAACAATAATAATAATTAAAAAACCCAAACCAAACCAAAACCCCACAGAGGGGCAGAGCTGGACAGCTCCACGGGAAAGTTTTCACGTGGCAGAGCATCCTCCCGAGCCTGCCCACGTCAGTGCAGCCACTTCTGCCTCGAGCCCCACTAATTATGGATTTTTGCCTACGCCACGGAGTCTGTGTTTGGTGCTTCAGATAAAAATACCGAGTGCTCAGCTCCTAACGCAGCTCTGATGGGGAAGGAGAGAGCAAAAGTAGAAATAAGGGCAGCAGCTGTGGCTTCAATCAGCGCACTTGGAAATGGAAATAAGCAGAATATTCCACAAAAATAAAATCTCGGGGTGAGGCAGTTCTTTCTGAGCTGCAGCTCAAGCTGGAGTTATCTGTCCTTCAGGCGCTGCTGCAGAATAAACAAGAGCGCAGAATAAATACAGAAGTGAAGCTCTGAGCACAGCAGGGCACTTCAGGGATTCCAGGAATCCAGGCCTGGTCCACGTCCCACACCTGGAGCCTGCATTTCCTGGAAGTTGGAGGCAGCTGCATCAAAAACCAAAAAAAAAAAAAAACAAACAAAAAGGAGAAAGTTGCTCTGATTTGGCCTTTCCTGCACGCCTTGACCCAGCAGCCTCATCCCAACTGGAGAACACCCCTGGGAGGGGCAGAGAGGATCCAGAATCCAAAATTTCCTCCCCACAGGAACTCCTGGGCTACTTTTCTTCCCCCATCTCAGGTTTGTTCTTGTGCCCGCCAGCTGGGCACTGAGGAGACTCCTGCAATCCTCATTGACTCGCCAAACTTCCCAGCTGCAGAGGAAATCTTCGTGGAGATCGTTTTCAATAACCCAGAGAGCTGCAGGCTGAAATAAAAAATAAAATAAAGTAAAATAAAATAAAATAAAATAAAGTATAAAATAAAATAAAATAAAATTAAAATAAAACAAAATAAAAAATAAATAAATTAACATTAAAATAAAAAAATAAAATAAAAAAAGAAATCAAAATTTAAAAATAAAATAAAATAAAATAAAATAAAATAAAATAAAATAAGAAATCAAAATTTTAAAATAAAATAAAATAAAATAAAATAAAATAAAATAAAATAAAATAAAAATCCAGGACGTTCCAGCTGAGCTTGCCGAGAGTCTCTGCAGCCAGGTGAGCTCCGTGTGTGGCTGTTTGATGGATGCCCCCGGAGCTCCCCACCTGTGCCGTGCCATAAATCAGGATTTCCATCACCTGCGTGTCAGAGAGGGGCTGGGGACGCAGATGAAAGGCAGCTGCCTCCTTCTGCTGCTCTGGCAAATGAAAACATCCCCGCGATGCCACGGAGCCGCTGCGTGAGCAGGGATCAAAGAGAACAAACGCACCTGAGCCATTGATGTTCGTCACGGGGAGCAGCTGCAAGTGTTCACACCTGAGCGACAGGTGAGTAATGCAGAGAGAGCAGAGCATGCCCGGCAAGGACAAATCACAGGAATTCCAGGAGTGATGAAGGCTCCGACCCAGCCCGGCCTTCAGGAGCCAGGATCGTGTGGAGATAAAAGTGTTCAGGACACCGGGAATGCCCCAAACTTCCGAAATTCAGCTTTTTCCTCCTCTACCCAGAGTTTGGGGCACCCTCCAGCTGCCCCTGCTGTCCCAAACTCGCAGAGGTGGAGGAGTTTGGGATGCCCAGGCATTTACAGAGCACATTCCCTCATCGGAATATTTCCTGCCAGGCTGGGAATAAAACCAGATAGTTCTGAACATTCCCTCATCCCTGCCCTGCTGGAAATAAAAACAGGTATTGTTGATTTAGTTCTGAACACATTCCCTCTTCCCTGCACTGTCCAGGGTCCTGCCCTGCCAGGCTGGGAATAAAATCAGATATTGGAGATTCGTTCTGAACACATTCCCTCATCCCTGTTCTGAACACATTCCTTCATCCCTGCCCCATCCAGGATCCCACTCTGCCAGGCTGGGAATAAAAACAGATATTGGAGATTAGTTCTGAACATTCCCTCATCCCCGCCCCATCCAGGATCCTGCTCTGCCCAGCCAGCAATAAAATCAGATATTGGAGATTAGTCCTGAACACGTTCCCTCATCGCTGCTGCATCCAGGACCCCACTGTGGCAGCCTGGGAATAAAAACAGTATTGATTATTTAGTTCTGAACACATTCCCTCATCCCTGTCCCATCCAGGATCCCGCTCTGCCCAGCTGCAATAAAAGCACAGATTGGATATTTGGATATTCGGATATTCTCTGCAACACTTTCCCCATCCCAGGCCCTGGAATTCCCTCCTCAGCCCGGGATCCCCCAGCCCAGGGGGTTCTGTGCACGCTGTGCCCCTCCTGGGGCATTCTGCCCCTCCCAGGTGACATTCCCACAGCTCACACTGCAGGACTTCCAAACTCATAACACAGAATTTTCAAAATTCACGGCACCAAAGAAAAGTTTTATCATTTTCTGCTCTCTTCTCTTCTTCTTCTCTTCTCTTCTCTTCTCTTCTCTTCTCTTCTCTTCTCTTCTCTCTCTCTCTCTCTCTCTCTCCTCTCTCCTCTCCTCTCCTCTCCTCTCCTCTCTCTCTTCTCTCCTCTCCTCTTCTCTTCTCTTCTCTTTTCTTCTTCTCCTCTCCTCCCCCCCCATTTACATTTTGCAGTTCCCTCAAGTTTTGTGTTCTTTTGTTTCCATATCAATTTAAAAAATATATATATATAAATATAGAAGCTGTTTTATTTCAAAGGATAAACTTCATCCTCTTCAGAGATGAGGAAAAAACTCTTTAAAACCCCTCATGATGTTTCTCTAAACAATTCCCAGCCACTTGCTTTCAAGTGAAGTCCCCATTTGATCTGTCACAAGCCAGCAGCTCTGATGAGCTGCGAATTTATATTATTTTTTTTTTTAATTCATTAATCCGAGATGAAATACAATGCAATTATTTGCATTTCCCTGGGTTTGCTCGTTCCAAAGAGCGACAGGGCAAAGTGGATCTGATAAAAAGCAAAATGCTGGAGCGGCTGGCTGAGCTCAGGATGGGGAATGTGCATTTACCTGGCAGGAGGGACAATGTCACAGCTGAATTTCCCTCATTGGTTTTAGGAATCACAAGGCCCAGGCATTTAGAAAATGTCATAATCTTCATACCTGATTTGCTCTTGGATTGGTAATTTGGGGAAATCAGCCACACTTGAAATTTCACCTGCAGCATTTCCTCCAAGCGGGCGAGGCAGAATTCCGACTTCAGCATTCATTATTAGTTAATTATTGTGCAATTCCAGCCCCTCTTTGGACTTTCCTGTGTAACTCCATGCTTTGGTCCCACCTGCCCTGGCACATCCTCCGGGTGTGGGTGATCAGGGAGATAAGAAAGGCCTGGGGGTGGCACTGAGAACTCTGGGCAGGGGATGGGGCACAGCCTGGTGACCTTGGGGGCTTTTCCCACCCTGGGATTGTGCAGGAGGCCAAAGACAAAATCTGAGTTTCCTCTGGACGTTGCCCTGTGCAGCCCCAGGAGCCTGGGAGGGAGATAGAGACCATTTAATGAAAATAAACTGCAAACCTGCTGGGTTTGATCAGTGACGCTCCCCCTGCCTGGATTGTCCTGGACTGATCCCACAGCTCCTCCTCCCTCTGGAAAATCCTGGGCGAAGAGATGTCACAGACATATTGTCTGAAAAATCCTTTCCTTGGGATCTTTTCTCCTGAGAAGCTGGGAAACTTCAGCTTCTCCATGTTTTGCTGCATTCAATGTGATTTGGAGAATTGTTTACCCAGCATGTGAAATTGTTTTTACTTGATGGCCAATGACAGCCACCAGTGTCGAGGCTGTGAGCAGTCACAAGATTTTATTATCATTCTTTCCTTTCCTTTGCTAGCCTTCTGATGAAATCCTTTCTTCTCTTCTTTTAGTTTTTATGTATAATTTAATATATAGTTTTAATATTTAATTTTCTTTTAATATAATATATATCATAAAATAATAAATCAGCCTTCTGAAACATGGAGTCAAGATTCTCATCTCTTCCCTCGTCCTGGGACCACCACAGAGAGATTTTTCAGAAAATATAACTGTGACAATAATATATTGTAAATAGGAAATACTTGGCTTCTGATTGTGATGGCGTGAATTATAAAATCTGTATTGTCTCACCCTTCTCACGAGACCGAAAATGGAATGAAAGTTTTGAAATTGCCTCTCAGTTGCCCCATTTTTGGTCAGGAAAAGGGGAATTGTCCGACAGCTCCTGAGCACTTCTGGCTGCGTGCAGCAGAGGGAAGCAGCCGGCCCCAGAACGTGCTCGGCCACCCAATTTAAACATTTCCTTCCCGAACGTGGTGAGCTCTGGGCTCGCTGCAAGAGGGTGAAAAGAACAAATTTCCTCTGGCTACAGGGAAACTCCCCGAGCTCAGGAAAAGGAGCCAGCAAAGCAGCGTGCAGGGTTTGGCTTTGCTTGTCCACACCTGGTGTTGGTGTTTTACCAGAAAAACTTACTGCAAATACAAAAACTGTGTTGGTTTTACCAGAAAAACTTACTGCAGATACAATTGGTGTTTTACCAGAAAAAACTTAATGCAAATAATGGCCAAACATTCCTCAAAATTCCCAGGTGAATCATCCAAGGCCATCATTGATCTATTTTAACTGCTCGTGACAATAAATTTCTAAATTTATACAATATACAATATATTAGATATTGTATAAATATATACATATATATTTATATATCATATAAAATATATAATATATATTATCAATATTTTATAATATATATTACATATATTATATTTATCTACATAATATAGGTAATATATAATATAATATAATATATGTAATTTAATATTATATATGAATATATATATAATATATCGTATATTTTATATATATGATATATTATATATTTATACAATATACGATAAATATTTATTTTAACTGCTCGTGACAATAATTTCTAAATTTATAAAATATACAATATATTATATATTGTATTACTATATACAATATATTATATATAATATATCATATATTATATATACAATATATTATATATTTATACAATATACAATAAATATCTATTTTTAACTGCTCGTGACAATAAATTTGTGAAAGATGGAACACAACAAACCCCAGAGCAGGGATTGAAGGGCACACCTTTGGGAATTTCAGGGTTTTCTGAGGAGTTTTCCCTTCAGTTTTGAGCCAGGGCTCCCCTTTCTGCCTCAAAATTCCCCTTCCTGCCCCGTGCCCAGGAAGCTGAAGGAGACAATTCCTTAATCCTGCTATAAAGAAGATTTGTGGGAAGGGAGGCAGAAGGAGACAGCCCAGGTAGGAATAATTATGAAGCTGTTAAAAGCCCAGATCATATGATAAAAGCTCAAGACTAAATTGCTTTGAAATACAGATTTCTTCCTTTCCTCAACACTTAAGGTAAAAATAATATTAAATAACAGCTGTCTCGGGTTAGATCTAAAGGTTAAAGGCTGGTAATTACTGATTATTTAAAGGGTGGCTGCAATGAACTAAGACAAAGAGACTCACATTTCTAAACCAGCACTGTATTTTAAGGTGGGAATGTGACTGCCAGGAAATTGCTCTTGGGTCTGGAGCCAAGCTGAGATTTGCAATAAAATTCTCCCGGTCCCAGGAAATGTGCAGGGCTCCAGTTCAGGACGCTGCTGCTTTCAGATCAAAATGCAGATTTATTTTTTTTTTAGTAAGAAGTTTGTGTTTCTCATGCTGGTAAACACCCAGCATGGGAAATACAAATTTATTTTAATAAATAAATAAATAAATTTATTAATAAATAAATTTATTTTAATAAATCCAAGAGTTTTGCAGGGTGACAGATAAACCCAATCCTTCCAGCGTGGTGTCAGGGATTTCTGCACTGGAAGTGACACAACCTTGATAGGAAAAAAGAAATTAAAGCCAATCCCATCACTGTGTATTAATTTTGTCACCGGGGCACAGCATCACATCAGGCTTTTAGAACGTGACCCCCAGCAAGGGAATGAACCCCAAAAATTCTCAGCCAAGCAGAGATTTCCCTTCATTTCAAAGCCAACCATGACAGGACACAAAAAGATACAAAATAAAATATACAAAATATACAAGATACAAAACAAAGCAAGAAAAATGCTAAGATTATTCAGGAAAAACTTCTCTGAGGAGGTTTCTATCGGGCAACTCGGTACTCCAAAAATATTAACTTCAGCTTTGCTGAGTAAAAGTAATTATTTTCCCTTGAGTCAGCTGATTCCTGGAGCTTTTTCATCCATTGTCATCTCTTGTTTTTTGGGATATTCACAGAACTCGCCGTTTGCGGAGGCTGCAGAATGAAATCCCAATTTAGAAGATGCTTAGTGCTGGGAAACTCTGGGCACCGGCTGGGGGCAGCTCCTGCTTTGAAATGCTCCCCCCTCACCCTTCAAAGGCTGGCAAGGAACCCAAAGGAGAGGAAAGAAACCTCAAAAAGTGGGGAATGAGCTCTGAGCCTCGCGTGGAGCTCCCTGGGCAGCCCCATGCCAGGGGGAGGAAACTCAGGGGATCCCACAGAGCCCCAGGATGAACGAGGATTGCTGCAAGGTGAGCCCAACCCGGCGAATAAATAAATAAAAAAAATAAAAATGAATAAAATGAATGAATGAATACAATGAATGAATGAATAAAAATGAATGAATAAATGAATGAATGAATTAAAAATACGTGCTCTGACTCCATGATTCAGAAGGATGAACAATTGCTTTATTAAGCTATACTATATTACAGTAATACTATACTAAATTACATATTAGAGATACTTAAGAATATATTTTCTTAAGAATATATATATTTCCTTAAGAAAAACTATGATATATCTTTCTATATAATATATATAATATGTAATATATAATATATTATATAATATATTATATAATATATGTAATCGGTTGTATCTATTATATACAATATATCATATTACATATACCATATTATATATTATATATATTATTTTATATATTATATATTATTTTATATATTTTTTCTTACATATATTTTCTTAAGAATACTTAAGAAAATAGAAGAATAATATATATTATATATAATATATATGGTTTATAAAATAATATATAAGAATATATAATATATATACTAGATATAATTTATATAATATATAATATATATTATAAAAGATATAATATATGTAATAGATATAAATAGAATAATAATATATATATTTTCTTAAGAATACTTAAGAAAAACCCGTGACTGTCTGAGACAGTCAGACACAGCTTTGAGTCTGGTTAATCATTTAAAACAACTTTCACCCAATTAACAAATCACTTTGGGTAAACAATCTCCAGCCTGGGGATGCTCCTACAGCCCCATTTCTGCAGTTTCTGAGAACAAATCCAGCCCTGAACCAACCCAGCCCAGACTGAGGATGCTATGCTCCAAAATCCTGTGTTCTACATCCCAAAACCTCCCACGCCCATCCCTAAGGACCCAAAGGAGAGGTGCAAACCATCCCAGCTCAGTTCCAGCCTCCCTTTTCATGTCGGCTCAGGGTTTTGGGTGTTTTGGGCTCCATGGTTTCCACACACCTTCCCTTCCCCGTACAACTTCCAAGTGAAGTTCCATCCAGCCGCAGCTGATTAAAGCATCAGCAAAACTCTTCTCTGCCTTCTCCCTGTAGCAGATAAAAGCCATTTATTACCCTGTCCCTCTCCAGGCTGATGCTGCCGAGATGCCAGGCCAGGGAAGCTCACCTGGCTGTCCCATATTGTCATTTTAATTAAAGCCACATCCTGGCAATGGCCTGTGCTGCTGAGGCCCTGATAAAGATCCCGTGATCAGAGGATTTGTGATGCTATCTGGGCCAGCCCATGATTACCTGCCAGAACAAAGGGGAAGTTATTAAACAAACCCGGTTAGCAGCCTGTGGGGGCAGAGGATGAAAACCACACTGGGATCCTTCCTCTCCTGGGGTCACACGGGGAAAAGGAGGAGTTGCTGCTGCTGCCTCACCGAGGAAAGTTTCGCTCCTCTGCTGCAATTTATTAAAGGAGAAACACCAACTTTAATATCAATTAACCCCTGGGGGATGATGGCCCCTGAGGGCCTGCCTGGGTGGTTCATTAAAAACATGAACTGATGATGTTTGCTTTCCCAAACACAGCTCTGCTTCCCAAACCCAAACCCAGCTCTGCCTCCCTTTCCCAAACAAACCCAGCTCTGCTTCCCAAACCCAGCTCTTCCTCCCCTTCCCATACAAACCCAGCTCTGCTTCCCTTCCCTTCCCAACCCCAGCTCTGTTTCCCAAACCCAGCTCTGCTTCCCTTCCCTTCCCAACCCCAGCTCTGTTTCCCAAACCCAGCTCTGCCTCTCTTTCCCTTCCTAAACAAACCCAGCTCTTCTTCCCCTTCCTAAACCCAGCTCTGCTTCCCTTTCCCAAACCCAGCCCTGCCTCCCTTTCCCAAACCCAGCCCTGCCTCCCCTTCCCAAACAAACCCAGCTCTGCTTCCTCTTCCCACACAAACCCAGCTCTGCTTCCCAAACTCAGCTCTGCTTCCCTTTCCCAACCCCAGCTCTGTTTCATCCTCTCCCAGTTTTGGTTTCCTGATCTTCCCTGGGACAGAAGCCACAGGAGGGAGGGAATCGCCACACCAGGTTTCCCTGCCTTGATCCCATCCTGGATCCCAAACAGCCCCAGGTGGCTCCTGGGCTTTGTGCAGCAGTTCCAGGTGAGGCAGAGCTGTCACAGCCCCAGGCTTCCCCCATTTCAGTGTTTTCTCACCAAACCAACCCTTTATTTCTCAGTAACCAGGGAAATAAAGGGCTGGCTCTGGCCAGCCCAGAAGGAGCTGCTGGTCCTGTCCTTCCCCAAAATCCACCTCAGCTCCTGGGACCTCCCAGCCACCAGCAGAATAAAAAACCCTCCCAGCCCTTCTCACCCCGGGATGAAGAGACAACCCAAAATTTCTGGGAATTCAGCCCTTCCAAATGAACTTACAACATTTCAGACCAGTGATAGTGCTTAAAGTCATAATAAAAAGCGGAATTGTACAAGGAGGAATTAATTTTCAATCTGCAGCTGTAAGAAAGAGGAGTTTCTGGGCAAATGTCAGAGTCATCAGCAGCTTCTCTAAAATGCATTGTTTTATCTCAAAACCAAAAAAAAAATCATGAAAGAAAAGTCACCATAGGGAGTTGGCAGCTGATAAAAACATTACTCCCAATAAACTCAAGCACTGTAGCAGGTATAAGATGGAAATTCATCAGAACTTAATGAATTGGTCCTTAAAAAAAACCCCTTATCTTGCTCATCCATATGCATTTTGGTGGGCTAACAATCCCAGCTCCGTTTTAAAGGGCTGCCAGCTCTGTTTGATGTGTTCCCTCTCATCCTGGTGGCTGCAGGAGCCCCTGAGGCCTCCCAGGAGCGACTTCCCAGGATTTGTGTGGTGCCAGCTCCATCTATTGATGGAGAGCAGGGACATGGAGGGGATCCCAGTGGACATTGTGCCCCAGAGTCAGGATCCTGAGGAATTGGGATGCTGTGGGTTTGCGTTGAAGGATTTGGGGTGCTGGAATTGAGATGTTATGGGTTTGTTTTAAATTGAAGAATTGAGGTGCTGTGGGTTTGTTTTACACTCAGGAACTGGGGTGCTGTGGATTTGTTTTGAATTGAAGGAACTGGGGTGCTGTGTGTTTTAAGTGGAGGGAATTGTGGTGTTGTGGATTTGTTTTAGCTGAGGGAATTAGGGTGCTGTGGGTTCGTTTTAAATTGAGGAATTGGGGTGCTGTAGCTTTTTTTTAAACTGAAGAATTGAGGTGTTGTGGATCTGTTTTAAATAGAAAAATTGAGGTGTTGTGGGTTTGTTTTAAACTGAGGAATTGGGGTGCTCTGGGTCCGTTTTACACTCAGGAATTGGGGTGATCTGGGTTTGTTTTGAATTGAAGGAATTGGGGTGCTGTATGTTTTAAATGGAGGGAATTTAGGTGTTGTGGGTTTGTTTTAGCTGAGGGAATTAGGGTGCTGTGGGTTTGTTTTAAACTGAAGAATTGAGGTGTTGTGGGTTTGTTTTAAAGGAACTGGGATGCTGGAATTGGGGTGCTGTGGGTTTGTTTTACATTCAAGAACTGGGGTGCTGTGGGTTTGTTTTAAACGGAGGAATTGGGGTGCTGTGGGTTTGTTTTACACTCAGGAATTGGGGTGCTGTGGGTTTGCTGAGATGCTGTGGGTTTGTTCTCCTCCCACAGAGGCATTTCCCTACAACATTTCCCCCAAATCCCAATTTCCCCAGCCCAGCTGGTTCATTTTGGCATCCCAGCCCCTGCCATCATCAGCGTTTTCCCCTAAGTGATCACGTAGGAGACAGAATTAAAAACCCGCTTCAGATGAACTCCCAACCCTTTGATTTTCCAGCCACTTGGTTTCCAAATCATCTCAAGATATGTGTGATACCGCAAGACAGGGCAGCAGAGTTCACAGGGACCGGGAAGGATTTCCTTGGCCGGTGGCAGCTGCAGCACAAAAAGGTGTGAATGTCCCTGGTTTCACACTTTCCTTGTTGTTCCCGACAATTTCCTTCGGTTTCTTTTGCCCTCACCCCTAAATTTGTATTGCCCAGAAAAAAAACAACAAAGAATATTTCCTCATTTTTCTCTCAGGCTGTCCCTAAGTGATATCTAATTTTATTTAATACAAATAAAAAAACTTCTACATTTCTGACCATGTTTTTTTTTGTCAAAAACCTTCAGCCAAAGCTGAACATCTCCCCAAGCACCCGACATTTCTGCTGTCAAACTCCAGTTGCTATGGAAAGGAGAGAATTCTGCTCGAGCTCCAAAACAAAACAAGTCACCTTCAGCTTGGAAGATTTTACAAGGGTTCCTTTGGCAGATAAGCAAATATAACCAAATATTAATATAATATAATATAATATAATATAATATAATATAATATAATATAATATAATATAATATAATATAATATAATATAATATAATATAATATAATATAATATAATATAATATAATATAATATAATATAATATAATATATAAAACAATATTTTATATTATTATATATTACATAATAATATAATACAATATAATATAATTAATAAAAATAATATATATTATGATATAATATATTAAAATTTAATAGAACAATATAATAATATAGCAATAGCAACATATAATATAATATATAATTACTATATATAGTTAATCTATATAACTAATATATAATAAAAATATATAAATATAATAATTAAATACAAATATATAAAATAATAATAATATAAATATAAATAATATAAAATATAAATATAAAGCCTTTTAAAAAGCCTTTGAATTCTTTTAAATAGAAGCATTTAAATACTCCTCAGGAAGCTCATGGTGTGAGAGCAGAGTGCTGTCACAGGTGGCTGTGGGACAGCACACAGGGAGCAGAAATAAATTGTGTAAATAAATTCTTTGCTGAGCGTCTTAATACAGCAGAACCAATCTATACCTTAACTATTATCTATAGCCTGTCATTACTGTAATTACCATATTCATGTTACTGTTTTCCAATCACTAAAAGTTAGTACATTACAGTTTAAGCTAGAAGTTGTTATTCAGTTTTCTTGCAGTGGAAAATTCTGAGACCTTTTTTCTACTTGCAAAATCAGCAGGCTTGTTTATCTGTGCTATCTTTGTGCTTGGTAAAAACATCTTCTTGTTTGGGGTGGGTTTATCCTTCGCTCTAAGCCATAAAAACCCCTTCTAACTAACACACCCTTTGCCTTCTTGGTTATCCAGTGAGACTGGCTCAGCAATTCTTTTCTTCTATATCAAAATTTGCTTCCATCTCTATTCCTTCTTCAGATTCTACATTTAAAAATCTTTCTGCCAAGCACACAGATCTGTGAGACTTTCTTGTCAAACTTCCATCCTTCCCAACAACAGACTGTTGGTTTGTCCAGTGCCATTGGAGAAGTGGCACTGTCACTTTTGGAAATCTATAAATATTGGAGTCAGAAATTTAAAAATTCTCTTTTACCCTTAAGAAAGCTGCGTGTTATTTCGTGTCCTGTAGTGACAAAAAGTAAAAATTCCATCACCGATTGAGCAAAACCCTCGCTGGAGGGAAATCTCACCCAGGCCAACAGCAGCAGTTGGGTTTTAGTGATGGAGCTGGAATCCCATCTCCAGGAAATCCATCCATGCCTGCTCAGGCACCTCAGGGCAGGGGGGAGATGGTGCTGAAGACAAACCAGAGCCTGGAGGGTCTGGAAATCCAGATTGAGGGGTTCGGAAATCCAGATTTGAGGGGCTGGAAATCCAGATTTGAGGGGTTGAAAATCCAGGTTGGGGGTTTGGAATCCAAATTGAGTGGTTTGGAAATCTAGATTGAAGGGTTTGGAAATCCAGATTGAGGAGTTTGGAAATCCAGATTGAGGGTTGAAAATTCCAGATTGGAGGTTGGAAATCCAGACTGGGGGTTTGGAATCCAGATTTGAGGGGTTGGAAATCCAAATTGAGTGGTTTGGAAATCCAGATTGAGGGGTTTGGAAATCCAGACTGAGGGTCTGGAAATCCAGATTGGGGATTTGGAAATCCAAATTGATGGTTTGGAAATCCAGACTGAGGGTTTGGAAATCTAGATTAAGGGTCTAGAAATCCAGATTGAGGGTTTGGAAATGCAGATTTGAGAGTTTGGAAATCCAGATTTGAGTGTTTGGAAATCCAGATTTGGATACTGGAAATTGAGATTGGGGGTTTGGAAATCCAAATTGGGATTTTGGAAATCCAGATTGAGGGTTTGGAAATCCAGTACCTGCAAATGGAAGGGCAGGCAGGGAGGGAGAGGGATTGGGGAGGGATCAGTGAAATTTGGGGTGTCAATTCCACATTTATTAAGGAATTAATAAAATTAGCTCCTTATTAAGGAGTCTTTGCATTCTGCATTTCACAACTGTGAATCTGTTTTGTCTTTCTCACTCGCTGCGGTGGGCAAAGAATTGGGTGAAATAATAGTGAAAATAACAAAAAAATACTCTTTGAGGAGGAATAACAATAATAGTAATAATAGCAATAATAAATCACAATAATAGCAATAGCATACTATTAATAGCAATAATAATAATAACTTGTAATAATAATAGTAATAGTAGTAGTAATATTATTAATAAATAGTAATAATCACAATAGTACTAAGCAATAGTAATAATAACATCAACAAAACAACAACAATAATAAAGATATTTTTATTTTAAAATAGAGGTTCAGGAGCATGCCAGGGCTGTTGCTGGAGGTCTGAGACACCTGCCCAGGTGAGTTCTGCCCCCCAGCACCTTCCCCTCCCCTCTCACACACAAACCAAAGCCCAGCTTTGTTCTCCTGTTGCACAAAAGCTGCTTTAAAGCCCAGCCCGGGTGTTTTACGCTGTCAGCCAGAGCCTCTGCCCATGTTTTATTCATGTGTCACTCTCCTGTTCACTGCTAAGGGTTTACAAATGCTTCATCAATTATTAACAGCCTGATACCTGCTTGGGGCTTGTTGTTGTTGTGTCTCCTTTTTTTTTTTATTATATAAAGAGGTGTTGGGAGGGTGGAGGAGAGAGCTACAAACGTAAGAAAACAAATTAAAATAGGAATTCAATAATTTACAGCCTGTTCTGAGAGAGTTCATGTTTAAAGGAAAGCAGCTGTGGCAGGGATAATTGAATTAAGGGCTTGCAGTTGGTTCCAGAGCTTGGGAGATCTCACGAGTGTCTGAGGAGAAATCCAGCGTTCAGCCCTATGAAATTCAGCCAAGGGATGAGGATCCCAGTGTTCCAGGGGTGGAAATGGAAATTTCCTGGTGGGAAAACTCCCCCCACCAGCAGCTTCGAGGAGCTCTTCCCCTGACGGTTCTGAATTTTCATCAGGTGTCACCTGGGCATTGCAGGGAAACTCTTCCAACCTGGCTGTTCTCCAGCCTTTTGAGGTTAAAAATAAAAATTTCCCTTTTCTCCAGGTTCTGAGGTGAAATAATTCCTGCTAAATAGCCACGGTGCTCCCACCCTTCCATCACCTCCCCAGCCTTTGTGTTGAGCAGGAAATCAGAAGCCAACACCAAGGAGTGCCACAATATTAACTGGAAAATTATTGTAGGGCCAAGAATATTTTAAAAATCATCATGGTTTTTAAAGAAGTTGCACTTTTTCTTTTCTTTTGGATGAGGGATTTAAGGGACAATAAGGAAATGTCAGGAAATGCAGCTCAGGTGCATTTTCATGAATTTTCAAATGCGGTTCAGGTGCAAATTCAGCTCCTGACACCTGAATGAGTCCAGGCAGAGGTGGAAACTATTGATGTTCCCATAAAAAAAAGAGGAAATCTCTGCAGCCTTTGTGCTCACAGGAATTCAGAAATGAACACCAAGGAGTGCCAGGATATTGAGTTGTCACCATCACATTTTCTGAAAAATCCCTTTGCCCAGGATTCTTCCTCTGGGAAGTTGAGAAGCCCCAGAGAAAAATGAAAACAATTCTTATCTCATTTGCTTCTCCTGTGTTTTGCTCCTTTGGAATGTTCGGAGATTGTTTATCCAACAGGTCATTGTTTCATTGGTTTCATGTGAATTGTTTTTATTTCATGATCAATCACTGTCCAGCTGTGTCGGGACTCTGGAAAGAGTCACAAGTTTTCATTATTATTTTTGAACCTTCTGTAAATATCCTTTCTGTATTCTTTAGTATAGTTTAGTTTAGTATTCTTTAATATAATATAGATCATAAAATAATAAATCAGCCTTCTAAGAACATGGAGTCAGATTCATCACTCCCTCCTTCCTTCCTCTGGGAAACCCACAAATACAAGATTAAGTGGAAAATTTTTGTAGGGCCACAGATATTTCAAAAATCACTTTTTCTCTCCTTTCTCTCAGAGATTCTTGCTGTGTTTTCCCCTCAGTGCAGCTGCAGAAGAGGCACCACACTGAAATAAACCCTGGTGGATTCAGCAGAGCCTCCTCCCCACCAATTCCCCAGAGAAACACCCAAGAATGAGTCCCTTTTTTTCTGCTTTTTATTTTCCTAGAAGGCAGCGAAACAACAAACATTTGCCTTTTTAATTTCCATTAGTGGCACGTTGAAATGTTGATAAACTCTCAGAGAGCTGCTCCTTCCAGCAGGAGCAGAGCTGCTTCCTCATCCAGAAGGACAAACTCAGGAGGAAATTCTGCAAAACTGACTGAAAATTTGGGCAAATGCTTTCAGAGTTGAATGGGCTGCTGGGAGAGTCCTGGGGCATAAATCCCAATTTCATTTGGATTTTTGATTTTTTGATTTTTTCTGATAATTTTATTTGGAGACTCAGAGTTCAGTGGGCGCTGTGCCCATGGGATATTGGTTGGAACGGCAATCCTGGGGTGTTCAGAGCTGCAAAAATAACCCCCAAAAAAATCCAAGATGGGCCTTTCTAGAAGGTTCTGCCTGTTTCCAGTTCTGGCAGAGCCCTGGGACAGAAATTCCCATTAAATTTGGATTTTCCCCTCAGAGTTCAGTGCGTGCTGCTGGTGGGAGC
The DNA here is from genome assembly GCF_901933205.1 of Camarhynchus parvulus. Taxonomy (NCBI): domain Eukaryota; kingdom Metazoa; phylum Chordata; class Aves; order Passeriformes; family Thraupidae; genus Camarhynchus; species Camarhynchus parvulus. Next base: position 3,581,411 of record NC_044592.1, read on the forward strand.
AGGAACCCTGGGGTGTTCAGAGCTGCCCATCCTGACAAAAACAACCCCAAAAATGCAAAATGGTTCTTTCTGGAAGGTCCCGGCACTGGCAGAGCCCTGCTGGGGTGTGAGTTCCCCAGCCTGGAGGGATTTCCCTTTTCCCTGGAATATCCAGATCCCAGTGGGGTTTGCGGGGTCCCCTGAGGGCTGCATCCGCCCTTTTGGGGTCCCACAGCTCTGCTGGGAGCCCTGCTGGCATGAAATGCTTTGGGAATTTCGGAGCTGGGGGCCATCCTGTTCATTACAGCAGCCAATTAACACAGGTTCATTAGCCCAGATGAACCCCCCACACCTTCCCAGCCTCATCCCAGCCGATCCCATTTCAGCTCCCAGCTCCAAGGCAAAGTTACTTTTGTCCTTTTGTTCTTTTTTTTTTTTTTTTATTATTCCCTGCTGCTTCTCTTCCTGTGCCTGTCTCCCACTTCTAAAATCTGGATTTTTTCATTTCAACTCGAATTGTGGTTTATGATGTATTTATATAGTTTTAAACTAACTTTTATACTTACAGGCAAGAAATTACTGCTCCAGAGGAGCCCAGAGTTAATATTTTTGGGTTTGAAGCCTCATTTTATTTGAGACTATATAAATAAGGTTCTCATGAAGTATTTATGCAGCCGAAGCCAGCTCTGGGAAGAAAACAAAAGCAATGAGTAAATAATGAAGAATCGGATTTGTGCTTTTTCATTTTGAAAACTGTGTGAATTTTTTAACTTTTTAAAGAGAAAGCAAAGCTTTGCTCCCCCTCGTGCTGCTGTGGGGTTTTCACTCTGCCAGCCCTGCACTCCTGGGCTTTTTGTGCCAAATTTTGCCACAATTCTTCTCTTTCTGCCCTCAATTTGCAGAGTGCCCGACACCTCCAACTCTTCAGTGCAGCGGGGAGAGCTGAGCTTTTCCAGAATGAGACTTAAAATAACCCAAATTCAGCGTAAACAACTGCCACTCCACCAGGTAATTACGGCTCCTCGAGATGATATCATTTGCATATGCATTTATACCTCCGTGAGTGTTCTTAGAGACTTTAATTAAAAATTAGGCTTTCATTTCCATGATTTCATCCTTTTCTGCTGCTCCCACTGTTTTTTAATTTCATTTCAGGGCCCCTTTTCTCCACAGAGGGGTTTTTGATGACCCTTCAATGTCTTTTAAAGACATTTCTCCCGCAGGCACTGAGTGTGATTCGATTTAGCTGCCCCCACCTGCATCCCCCGTTTCTGGGTGTAGCAATAAGCCATGATTCAGCACCTCGCCATCAGCTAAAAAAATCAAATTTCAGCAGCTCTGATTCCTGCTGCCTGCGCTGAGATCAATGGTTGGGAGCACCCCTCATCACCCCTGGAGCCAGGAGTGACCCCCACGTCCTCCAGGAGCTGCTGGAAATTCAATGCAGCTCCTGGGCTGAGGGGCCCTGCATGCCCTGAATAGAAAAAAAAAAGGTTTTTTTTATAAAAGCTTTTCTACCTCACTTTACACAAATTGGATTTTTCAAAAGGCTCTGAGCCCTTCAGGGTTGATGCTCTGTCAGTGGGGATGCGAGGAGAGATGGGGAGAATCTTCCCTGGGGGCTGCACCCACACCTGATCCCAAATTGATCCCAAACTGATCCCAAATCTCCCCTGGGAAGCTGCTCCCCACTCCTGGCCTGGCTTGGGAATGTCCAGAGGGAATTAATCCCGAATCTCACCTGTGAAACTTCTCCCCATTCCTATCCTGGGCTGGAATTAATCCCAAATCTCACCCAGGGTTGTTCAATTTGGGAATGTCCTGAAGGAATTAACCCCAGATCTCACCTGTGAAACTTCTCCCCCATCCTATCCTGGGTTGTTCACCTTGGGAATGTCCAAGGGAATTAATTCCAAATCTCCCCTGGGAAGCTGCTCCCCATTCCTGGCCTGGGTTGGAATTAATCCCAAATCTCACCCAGGGTTGTTCAATTTGGGAATGTCCAGAGGGAATTAACCCCAAATGTCCCCTGGGCAGCTGCTGCCCCTCCCCAGCCTGGGTTGGGAACACCCAGAGCATCCCTGAGGGAATCAATCTCAAATCAGCCTGGGATCTGCTCCAGCGGGACAAGCTCAGGGATCTGGGATATTCCTTGGGAATCCCCTGCTGTTGGTGCAGCTTGGGCAGTGCAGGATTTTTATTTTATTTTTATTTTAATTTTTATGAAGGATTTTCATCCCCTCAGTACGGTGGGCAGGGATGGGGGTGTCTCCAGTCACAGCTCCACGAACAAACTGCTGCCCCTCACATCCCCTCCACTTTTGGGGAATAAAAGGCTGCAAATTTTGTCATGAAACTAAAAAAACCCACAAACCCTTCATTTCCTAGCTGGACAATCTGCTGGCTTTAGATAGAAAGCTCAGAGCCAAACCTTGCTGTGGGTCACTGCAGCTTTTCTGGAATGTTCTTTTCTGGAATGTTTGTGCCTTTTCAGTGATGTCAGAACCTCCAAACCGTCAATATTGTGGGCAAAAAGAGAAGAACTGGGGTTCAGAGCGGCCAGCTCTGAGGCAGAGCAACTCTGGGAAGCCCAAACAGATCCCAGAATAAATTCAATTTCCCACCTGGAGCCTCCAAGGCCCTTCCTTGCCATCCCTGCCAGGTGGGAGGAGCTCGGGAGCATTTTTGGTGCCCACCTTGGAACGAGAGGAGTTGTTGAGCTCACGGGAAATTCAGGAAACACAGCTCTGGTTGTGCTGTGAGTGTGCCTGTGGCTGAACAGCCACCCTGGGCTCTTTTATTGATATTGTTCTGCCTTGTTTGCTCGCCTGCTGTTTCTCCCTGTCTTCATTGGCAAAATCAATCTCTCCTGTCTTCCTTTTCCCTTTTTTTTTTTTTTTTTTTTTAAACCATTGTTGCCTTTTTTCTGTTGTGAGGCCCGAATTGATCCCTGGCGAGCAGGAAGGGCCATAAATAGAGGGAATCACAGCAGAGGGAGCTGGGGTTGAACAGGGCACAGCAGCAAAGGACAAACCCTCAGGTGTGCCAGGGGGGATTTGGGGCTGCTCAGGTGTGCCAGGGGAGATTTCCTCACCCAGTGGATCCATTCAAGTGTCCCAGAGGGGATTTTGGGCGCTCAGGTGTGCCAGGGGAGATTTTGGGTGCTCAGGCATCCCAGGTAAGATTTCCTCATCCAGAGGATCCATCAGGCTGAAATCCTGCTGAAATAATGCTGAAATAAGGCTGAAATAAGGGAAGCTGAATTTAGGCTGAAATAATGCTGAATTTAGGCTGAAATAATGCTGAAATCCTGCTGAAATCCTGCTGAACTCAGGCTGAAATCCTGCTGAAATGATGCTGAAATAATTCTGAAATAATGCTGAACTCAGGCTGAAATAAAGCTGAATTCAGGCTGAAATCCTGCTGAAATCCTGCTGAACTCAGGCTGAAATAATGCTGAAATAATTCTGAAATAATGCTGAATTTAGGCTGAAATCCTGCTGAAACCAGGCTGAACTAACCAGAGAGGTGCAGGGCAATATTCCCCTCCTGCAGCACCAGGCAAAGGGCGAGAGGAAATGTTGAATTTCCAATAATCCTGTGAAGCTGCCAGAGAGGAACAGGCTGCAGGAAAGCTGCCCAGAAATAGAAAATCAGATTAATTCATGGAATATCTCCTGGAAATTCCTGCAATTCCAGCTGCAGAAGCTCTTTAAGGGCCACCCTGACATGAACCACTGGGAAATCAGATTAATTCATGAAATATCTCCTGGAAATTCCCGCAATTCCAGCTGCAGAAGCTCTTTAAGGGCCACACTGACATGAAACACTGGGATAAAGAGCTGGGGGATGGATTCTGCTCTGGCTGTGCTTTTGAGGGAGTGCAGGGCAGCTCCCTCTGGATTTCTGGATAAATTTGGGCTCTTGAGGAGCCTTCTCAGAGCATAAGGAGCCTGCTGAGCCCCGGGCTCCAAAGCAGGATTTATCTGCTGCAGCTTGGCTTTCGTGGAGGATTAATTTGCTTCATCATAACTGTTTTCTGCAAGCATTTTAATCAGCTGCTAATCCTCATCTCTGCTTTCACGTTAGCTAATTAAATCAAGTTATTATTTTTAAGTGTTCCCTCAAAGCCAATGATTCTTGTGGAAATGGGGGAGGAGCTCTGTGCCATGTCCTGGACAGGATCCTGCTCTTCTGGGGGCTTTTGGTGGCTTTTATTCAACATCCCTGGGGCAGCTTAGGAAAAAAATCTCCTTCTTCATGTCGTAGAAGGAGCCAGGTTTGTGTTCTTGTTTTTATTCATCAGATAGATGAATAAAACAGACAGATAATGAAATTAATGCCTTTGGTGGTAGCAGCAGATCAGCCCCTGCAGATTTTGAGCAGGTCTTTGTGAGGAATGAAGTTCCTCACCAAAACCAGCAATAAACAAATTACACAGGCAGAGTTCGATCTGCAAGGAATCCCCACGGACAGATCTGGGAGAGCTCGTTAGAAATAATTGTGGCCTTGTTCCTCTTCTCCCTCCCCTCAGGTTTTGGCACAGCAGGTAAAAGCAGCAGAGCCCTCTCTGGGATTCCTCTGGTGCCACCAGAGCAGTTTTGGGGTGTTTGTCCTGCTCCCAGCTGGGACACCCTGGGGGCTGTGGGCACCCAGTTACTGCCCAAAATCCTCATAAAGCAAATTATCTTTTCATCTCTGCACACCCTGCAAAGGCTGTGGGCACCCAGGCACTGCCCAAAGATCATAATGGAAATTATCTTTTCATTTCTGCACACCCTGGGGTCCCTGGGGGCACCTGGGCACTGCCCAGGGCTCGGAAAGGAAATCCACAACAGCTCGGGCAACACAAGATGAGACAAACCTGCAGTTCTTTAAAACAGGATGGAGCCAGGGGTTTAAAAATGGCTGGAATTCTGGAATCCAGCTCATATTGGGGGTTAGTGCACTTGCAGTCATTGCTCCCCCAGGTTTTAATAGCTTATTATTAAATATTATCTTATTATCACATGGAATAGTGAGGAAACAGTGAAATGATGACGTTAATTGACTTCAATTCCCACTGCCTTCGGCCAGGACTGCATGTTCCCTCCCTGCTCTTCTCCTCACCCTTGATTCTCCTGGAATCCTTGCTCCTTGTGGTTTTTCCTAAGAAATGAGATTTTTTTGGTTCTGTCCCGTTTCTCCCCTGTGTTCGCCCCTTTTTCCACGTGCAGGGATATCTGGGCTGGCAGTGTGACCTGGGCAGTGACAGCTGGAAAATCTCCTCGGGGACATTTCTGCAGAGGGGTGTGGCATTCACATTCTCTGAAAAAATCCCTTCGACAGGATTTTGCTCCTGGGAAGCTGAGAAGCCTCAGAGAAAAAGGAAAACAACAATTACCTGATTTGCTTCTCCTGTGTTTTGCTGCTTTGGAATGTGGTTGGAGCTTGTTTACCCACAGGTGAATGTTTGATTGGTTTCATGTGAATTGTTTTGACTCATTGGCCAATCACGGCCAGGCTGTGTCGGGCCTCTGGAAAGAGTCACAAGTTTTTCATTATTATCTTTTTAGCCTTCTGTCTGTATCCTTTCTGTATTCTTTAGTATAGTTTAGTACAGCATTCTTTAATATAATATAGATCATAAAATAATAAATCAGCCTTCTAAGAACATGGAGTCAGATTAATCATTCCTTCCTTCATTGGGGCACCCTGCAAATACAACAGAGGGGAAACCACAAATCTGGCAGGGAAGTGATGAAACCACCACAAATCTGGCAGGGAAATGTTGAAACCACCACAAATCTGGCAGGAACACCAGCTCAGCCTGGCTGAGTCCCCCACGGCTTGGCCCAGGGCAAATCTCAGGGATTTGGGAATAGGAGACTTCTCCCTGTTTGGTTTATTCCTATTTTCTCCCTATATTCTCCCTATGGGTTTAATGCCAGCTCCAAAGTGAACCTGCAGCTCCTGGCGTTGCCTCTCCTCAGCCAGCACTGTCAGAGCCGGTGCTGCTTAAGGATTTCGAGATAAATTTTATCTCTGGGAAATCTCCAGGTATTTCATTACATTTCTGGAATAATTGTCCTCCACTTTTGCTCATTTTTAGGGGGGAAGATAACACCTCTCTCTCATTAATGAGCCTTCTTTAATCTGAATTATTGAAACACGAGGCGAGGTCCCTGCTCATCCTGCTGCAATACGGGCAGCCCTGTACTGAGCTGAGGACACTTCTAAATGAGATTTAATAATATAGCAGGACATTTAGCATATATTAATTAAATATCAGCAGATGGTGAGGAGAGCCCTTGCTGGGAGTGAGTTCGGAGGAATGGAAGTGCCACGTAATTACCCAAACCTGCAGAAACAATGGAGGTGCAATTAGTTTTTTATTAACTCATTACACTGGTGTGCAATGCCCAGGAATTTAATTACTGCCCAGCTCCAGTTCTGGGCCGTGCCAGGGTTCAGGTGGGAAAGGGTTTGGGATCTCATCTCCTGCAGGACAGCAGCTCTGGCAGCCCCAAGAACCTGGGATAAAAGCTGGGCATGAGGTTGGGAGTAAGGCTCTGCACTCATGGAGTGAACCTGAAAATCGGTGTGAAATCTGGGAATTTCTGAGTTCCATTAGCACAGAAATGTGAAATCTGGGAATTTCTGAGTGCATCAGCACAAAAATGTGAAATATGAACATTTCTGAGTTCCATCAGCACAGAAATGTGAAATCTAGGAATTTCTGAGTGCCATCAGCACAGAAATATGAAATTTAGAAATTTCTGAGCACATCAGCAGGGAAATGTGAAATCTGGGCATTTCTGAGAGCCATCAGCACAGAAATGTGAAATCTGGAAACTTCTGAGTGCCTAAGCACAGAAATTACAAAACTGGAAATTTCTGGGTGGATCAGCACAGAAATGTGAAATCTGGAAATTTCTGAGTGCCACCAGCATAGAAATGTGAAATCTGGAAATTTCTGGGTGCCATTACCATGGAAATGTGAAATCTGGAAATTTCTGGGTGCCATTACCATGGAAATGTGAAATCTGGAAATTTCTGAGTGCCACCAGCACAGAAATCCCTGCCGGCACCGTGGTGGCAGCCACACATTTGGAGTTTTGCCAGGCCAAAAGGGATTTTTGTCCTTCCCTCCAAGCCAAGGTGCCCCAAGCCTCCCCCTCTGCGTGTCCTCCAAGCCCCTCCAGGGTGTTCCACCTTTGGCTGAGCCAAAAGGATCAAAATGCAGCTCTTACAAGGATTGGCATGAAACCCCTGGAGGTGGGGCAGGATTTGGGGCCCATTTTCCCATTTTCCAGCCCATTTTGCAGCCCAGAGCTGCAGGGACAGTCTGAGCACCAGAGAGTTCCTGTCGGGCACCTTGTGAAGGTTTTGGAATCTGGGTTTGTGCAGGATTGCAGCAGCTGCCTGAGCTGCCTCCCCTGGGACAGCACTGCTTACCTAAAAATAAATTAAACCCTTAATCCTGCGGACCTTTTTCCCTGCAAAATCCTCATTTGTGCCTTTTTCCAGGGCAAAGCAATGTTTAGTGGCAGAAGCAGCTCTGTTAACTTATGTTGGTGGAGTCCCTGTTATATTCAACCTGACATAAAATGCCAAGAAATGGCCAAGAATGACATTTAAATGCATGGAATCGACAGCCCTACCTCTAGGTGTGGGTTTGCTGCAGCTTTTTTTCCCCTAAATAATAATGTAAAGCTACATTTGCCATCCAGCTCTGCTACCTTAAAGTACCTTGTTTGACATTTTACCGTGATGAGTGAACCTTTAACAAGGTCATTAGCTTTGAAGGATTTTTCTCCTGGGGCTGTGGCAAGCAGTTTATTCTAAATAGCCAGGAAGAGAGAATAAAATATAAATAAAAATAACACCGTGTAACTGTGAAAGATTTCATTTGTAAAGAACATAAAGTGGAAGTCTCCACGAAATAATCCAGCCCTTCGAGAAGCCAGCAGTCATTGAAATGAATAAATCCAGGCCCAGCAGAATAACTCCATAAAAATAACACCAAACTCCTCGGGGTTTATGGGACAGGAGGGGAGCTGGGGCAGCTCTGGGCTGTGAACATTCTCAGAATTGCACTCAGCTGCAGAGGGGATGGAGCAGAGCGCTAACAGCAATGAAAATGGGCAGAATCTCACTGAAAAAAGGAACGGGGCGAGAGGCTACCTTGTGTTTTTCTTGAATTTCTGGACTGGGAGAAGGCAAAGCCTCAGAGCTGCCAATTCCCCGTGGTTGCTTTGATTCTCGATCAGGGAGAGGCCCCAGGTTCTGATGCTGACCCAGACAAACCCCTGGGGGTGTGCAGGGACCCCTCACCACAGGGTTAAAGTGAAATTGTCCATGAGCAATCCCAGGGGAGTGATGTGGGAATATTATGGGAATGTGCCCATCCTGCCTGGCTGGGTATATACCTATATTGGTATATACCTATATTATGTTGGTAATCATATTGGCATATTTATATTTATTTATATTTATATTTATATTTATATTTATATTTATATTTAATATTTATATTTATATATAGTTTTATATAAAAATATTATACCAATATTATTATACTATAATATAGTATACCAATATTATATTGGTAATAATATTGGTATTGATTTATACATACCTATATCTATAGATTTATATATTTATATTTACATATAGTTTTATATAAAATAATATTATATCAATATTATTATATTATAATATACTAGACCAATATAATATTGGTAATAATATTGGCATTGGTTTATACAGATTTATATTTATATTTATTTATATATTTATATTTATATATAGTTTTGTATGTAGTTATATATAAAATAATATGATACCTATATATATATATAATTGGTATATTATATATACTATAATATACTATACCAATATTATGTTGGTAATAATATTGGAATTGGTTTATACATATTTATATTTATATTTATTTATATATTTTTATATTTATTTATATATATAGTTTTGTATATGGTTATATATAAAATAATGTTATACCGATATTATTATACTATAATATACTATACCAATATTATATTGGTAATAATATTGATCTAGCATATTATAGTATAACAATATTATTACCAATAGTATATTGGTAATAATACTCCATGGATTACAGAAGGTTGATCAATAATAATCTCTATTAAGAAACCCATTGTTCTTTTATAGACAGGTGTGATACAGGTGTACCTGATTGGTCCTTTAATTAAAACACCCTCACCACTGATTAATTAGGAAAGCCCAGGATAACCCAGGCAGCAGCAGGAATTCCATCTCCCCCGTGGTGCTGGCGCTGCCTCTGTGTGTCTGTCCTTCCAGGACCTGCCAGGCCCTGCCAGCCGAGTGCCACAGAGCAGGGAAACGCTCCCAGATCGTGGCTGAGATGTCTTTGTCAGCTGCCCACCAGCAGCCAAAGCCGAGCACAGCTAATTGGCCGCTATCTCATTAATTGCACTATTTAGTCAGTCATTATCAATGAGCAGAAAAGGAATTCTCAGATATTTATTTGCTGCCTATAGCAGGGGAAACATCTCCTGCTTAATACACAAAAATGTTCCTCTTATCTCTGGTCTCCCCGGGGATTTGTTTAACCAAGGCTCCGGCTGATAGCAGCAGGCTTTTAAATTGAAAAATTGCAATTCACTCCCCCCACAACTTTGATACAAGTCTTATCAGCAGGAGGAAGTGACAAAAACATATCTCTTCTCCAAGACAGAGGAAGGATTAGCTGAGCAGCCAAGGAGACCTCGGCTGGTGTCTGGGGAAGGAGGGGAATGGCAGGAAAGCTCTGTCCTTCACTGGGACAGAGCTGGGCCTGGCTTTGCAAAGCTGGGCTCCTCCTTGGGCTGAAATTATTGCCAAGGTGGGAAATCATGAAATAATGGAGGAGATTGGGGGATTTGCTGTGCAGTGCCACCCCTGGAGTGTCACCAGGATATTTTCTGAAAAATCCTCTTTGCCCAGGATTTCTCTCCTGGGAAGCTGAGAAGCCTGAGAGAGGAATGAAAACAATAATTATCTGATTGCTGCTCCTGTGTTTTGCTGCTTTGGAATGGGGTTTGGACATTGTTTGCCAACAGGTGAATGTTTGATTGGTTCCATGTGAATTGTTTTTAATTAATGACCAATCACCATCAGCTGTATCAGACTCTCAGCTCAGTCACGAGTTTTTATTAATTATTCTTGTTAAGCCTTCTGATGTATCCTTTCTCTTTCTTTAGTATAGTTATAGTATAGCATTCTTTAATATCATATGATAAAATAATCAATCAGCCTTCTGAGAACAGAGAGTCAGATTCTCATCTCTCACCTCATCCTGGGGACCCTCACAAACTCCATCCCTGGAGTGCCCTGAGCCCCTCCATCCCCCAGAATCAGGCACAGGAGTCTCCAAAAAATGGATTTTGTTACTTTGCCCAGAATCCCCCTCAGGCCACCAGTGGTTTTAATGGGAGGGAACTGGGAGGAGGAACAAAGCCTGTGTCTGCTTTGTGATGGAGCTCCAGGCCCAATCAGGCCTAATTAAAGCCCTCAGTTGCTCTCCCTGAGTTCTGCTCCAGGCCTGGGGGTCCAGACTGGTGATTTAATCAGTCCAGGGATCGATGGGGGGGATTTATGATTCAGCTGGGTGGAAACTTGGCAGAATGATAATGTGAAATGCTCTCTGATAATCAATATGGGATGGGAAAGGGCTTGAAAGTGCAAAACTATCCAGATCTGCTACAAGCAGCTGAATTTAGCAGCTTTTTAAAGGGATGGTGGTAAATACTCAAATCAAAATGAAAGGGGCTCGGAACATGAGTTGATATCTAAGATCTGTCAGTCTGAACTATCTTTACATTATGTGGAGGTTTCAACTTAATTCCAGCCCCAAGGTGTTCCACAGCTCCGGGGTGTAAAATTTCTGCACCCTTGGACAGCAAACAGTAAATTCAGGCTCTTAATTACCCAGACAGCCTTTGAGTACGGAGGGAAATTTATGGGAGATCTCAATTCCCCGCTTTACATTCCACGCCTGCTCTTGGACTGGAGTGGAATTATTCCCCAGCATGGAATGGCTCCAATCCATCCCAGCCTGGATCACTTTTGCTGTCCTTTAAGGGAAGAGCAGCAATAACTCAATTAAAGTGACATTGTGCTCAGCTAATAAATAGTCAGAGCAGTCAGTGCCACGCTGGGGCTGCTCTGCTGCGTTTGCAGAGCGGCACAATTTGACATTTCCTGCGTGTTAAATCTTCCCTGCCCTGAGCAGTGAATGAATGTGGGAACTGCAGCAGTGCCCTGGGGACGGGGGGGAGCTCTTGTCACACTCCTTGGGAGGGCTGGTGGCACTTTGGGGTGGGGACTTGTAATTCCTTGCAAATCCCCCTTCCTTCCAAAACAATCAGCGTTATTATGTTATTACATACAGGGATCCCCGTGGCAGGAAGGAAGGAACGATGACTCTTATTCCATGTTCTCAGAAGGCTGATTTATTATTTTATAATGCTATATTATATTAAAGAATGCTATACTAAACTATACTAAAGAATAGAGAAAGAATACTTATTGAATGCTAAAAAGATAATAATGAAAACTTGTGACTCTTTTCCACAGCTTGGCCCTGATTGGCCATTGAGTCAAAATAATTCACACCAGAAATGAATCAAACATTCACCTGTTGGATAAACAATATCCAACCACATTCCAAAGCAGCAAAACACAGGAGAAGCAATTCACATAGCTATTGTTTTCCTTTTTCTCTGAGGCTTCTCAGCTTCCCAGGAGCAAAATCCTGGGTGAAGGGATTTTTCAGAGAATGTGAATGTGGCAGATTATTTCACAATAATCCCCAGCACCTCTGTGATTTAATAACCTGCACCAGGAGGGACATTTCCCTGCAGCTCCCTGCGCTCCTCCACGTGGAATGGCTTCACATCCCTGCAATCCCAAAGTGTTTTACAAGTGGCCCTGCTCTGGCTCAGCCCTCCCCATCTGTTTGCTGGAATAATAATCAGCATTTCTATTCCAGCAGTGCCCTGTGCTGTGCCTGGCTCTGCCCAGAACCATCTGCTCGGAATTGCTGGAATTCCGGGCTTGGAGCCGTGCCTTGGCCTGCCTGGGGAGCCTGGGAGGCTTTTCCTGCCAGCACCCCAAATTCCTGTATTATTATTATTATTATTATTATTATTATTATTATTATTATTATTATTATTATTATTATTATTATTATTATTACTATATTTCTTATTGTATTACTATTACTATTATTATCATATTACAATTATTATTTTTATATTACTATTATTATGTCATATTATTATTATTCTATTAATAATAATAATATATTTTTTATTTTCTATTACTATTACTATTATTGTACTATTATCACTGGTATTATCATATTACCAGTATTATTATTCTATTACTATTACTATTATTGTCATAATAACATTATTATAATAATATTACTATTATTACTATAATAATAGTAATAGTAATATTATTATAATAATAGTAATTGTTCATATAATAGTAATATAATAATAGTAATTCTATACATAATAGTAATAATAATAAATAATAGCAATTATATAAATGGAATTACAGTAATTATTCATATTCCTATTTACTGCCAGGCTTTCAACAGCTCTTCCTGTTGAAGAGAAGCTGTTGATAATCAGCTTACAATAATGATAATGATTAAATAATCATTATTATTAATGATAAAACCCCTGGGTGTCTCCAGCCTCCCCTCTGTGCCTGGAGCTGTCTCTGCTGGGGCAGCAGAAGGAGCTGCCCCGTTCATCCCAGGGGATTTAAATTCCCCCTGCCTGGATCCTGCTCTCCCATTGCTCTTCTGTGAAAAGGAGAATTTCTGCTGCTCCTCCCTGCAGCTCTCAGCAGAGCCATTTAAAGCTTTGAGCAACAAATCAGTTTATCAGGAGCTGCCAGAGACACAAAAGTGCCCCAAATTTTTGTGCCTGGATGTGAAGCCCTGCCCTCAGCCCCCAGCCCCACCTGGTCCTGCTTCGGGCAGGGATTGGAGCAAGGGCGAATCCAGAGGTGCTTCCAAAGGAATTGTTGGATGAATCCCTGATTTTGGTCCAGCAGACACTTCCCAGCCCTGTGGAGGCCCCTGGGGGAGCTGGAAATCAGGGATGCACATTCCCTGCAGCCCCACCTGGCTCTGCTTCAGGCAGGGATCGGAGCAAGGGCAAATCCAGAGGTGCCTGTCAATGTCATATTTTATGAAAAATCCCTTTCCAGGATTTTTCTCCTGAAAAGCTGAGAAACCTCAGAAAAGAAATGTAAACAATAAATATCCAGTTGCTTGGAATGTGGTCTGGAGGTTGCTTCCCAACAGGTGCATCTTTGATTGGTTCCGTGTGAATGGTTTTTAATTATTGACCAATCCCAGTCTGGCTGTGTCGGACTCTCTGAGTCTGTCACGAGTTTTTTATTATTCATTCTTGTCTAAGACCTTCTGATGTCTCCTTTCTCTTTCTTTAGTATAGTTTCAGTATATAATTTTAGTATAATGTAAGGTGATATGATATGATATGATATGATATGATATGATATAATATAATATAATATAATATAATATAATATAATATAATATAATATAATATAATATAATATAATATAATATAATATAATATAAAATACCAGTCCTATAATATAATATATAATATAATACCAGTCCTCTGAGAACTTGGAGTCCATTCTCACCTCTCACCTCATCCTGGGCACCCTCACAACACCACAACAGGTTCCTCCAAAGGAATTTTTGGATGAATCCCTGCCTTTGGTCCAGCAGACACTTCCCAGCCCCATGGGAGAGCTGGAAATCAGGGATGCACATTCCCTGCTGAGCAGGCTGCAGCCATGCTTTAAATGAAGAACAAATCCTCCTAATTGGTTTTTTTTTGGCAGATTTTCAGTGATAAATTATTCCCCAACTTTACAGCTCCTTAAATTCGGGTTTGCAGCGCTGTTTACGAACGCAGAAAGTGACGCCTGAGCAAATAGACAATGAAAGGGATCTTGTAAACTGCACTTTTGTGTAATTGCTGCCTGGGAAGTGTCCGTGGGGGAGAGAAAAGCCTCCCTCATTCTTTCAGGTTTGACATTCAGAGCCCAAATATTTGCAAATCTGCCTCTTCCCTCCCTAATTATTTGCTGTTTGTCTGTTTGTTTGCACTGGGAAGGTTTGCAGGGTGAGAACAGCTCAGAAAATCCCTCCCATCACAGCTCTGGCTCTTCCAGACTTGTGGGGGAAACTTGGGGTATCCCAGCCTGTGGGATATCCAGGCTGGGATATCCCAAAAGCATTTTGGGATGTCGAGCTCTGTCTGTTTGGGATAGTTTGGGGTTTTAGAGCTCAGGCTGTGTTTTTGCTGTGTTCAACCCTCAGAACTCCCAGGCTGGAGCCGCCTCTGGAGCCCTGAGTGAGGTTGGCAGCTCCTGTCCCAGTTGTGACAGGAATTCCCAATGAAAAATGACAATTCCCTGCCTTTGCTGCTGGGGTTTGCAGGGCAGGAATGGCCAATAATCACTGAAGCTCGCAGCCCTTCTGATGCCTCAGGTTGAGCTTTTATATTTTCACATTTTCTGCTGCTTTAGTTCTGAACTTCACATGAAGTGTTGGTGAGCTCTCTGCACAGAGACAAAACAGTTCCTTCTCTAGCTGGGGACCGAGGACAGATGACCCAAACTTCAGGCCCAAAAAGTACAAAAAACAGTGAACAGAAGAGAGGAAAACAAGCAGGATGAGACTTCATGGGCTAAAGTAACTGGACAATTAACTCCAATATGCAAATGGAGCAGAACTGATAAAAGTAAGACCTCGTGACCAGTCGTGCATTTTGTGACCATTTTGGGTTCATTTTGTGACCATTTTGGTTCATCTTGGGTGCAGCCCTGGCTGGGCTCTTGTGCTGCCCAAGGTGGATCCATTGAGGAATTTTTTTTATTGGGAATTCAGGGTTCTGCTCAGTGATTTCCCTGAGCAAGGAGTCAATTCCCAGTTTTATTGGGAATTCAGGGCTCTGCTCTGTTATTTCCCCTGAGCAAGGAGTGAATTCCCAGGGTTTTATTGGGAATCCAGAGGTTTACAGTGAAGTTTTTGACGGCTCCACACCCTTCCCTGCAGAAGGAAAACCCCATTCAAGCATTCCTAAAATACTTTTCATTTTTTATTACTCTTAGGGCTGGAATTTCCTGACACAAATCCCTGAAATGGCCAAAAATTCCCCTCATTTCCCCCAGCCCATGGAGCACCCCGAGGAGTCAGGGTGAAACCAGAACCAACCCAGCAGCTCCTGGATGTGCCATAAAACCCAACCCAGGAAGTCTCTCCTGCGGGCACAGAGTGGCAGGGCTGGTAATTTTATGAATTGTATCATTAATAAAATATATTTTATTCTATTTGATGCTGCCTTTGGAAGGTTCCTGTATGATTATTACATTTTTAAGCATCGGGGTTTTTTTTTTTATTTTTAAAGGCTTTACTGGAGGCTAAATTGAGATCTAATACAAAATTCAAAGGGTTTCTGCTGAAATGCCATTAAAATTTTAACTTTATGTTCTTTCAGGGGTTTAAAAGTTATAGAGGCAAAGCAGTACAAGGCAAGAGGAATTTTACTACCAGATTTCTGCGTTCTGTAATGGGCAGAATGTCCAAAAAAGAGACAATTTTGTCCTTTCTGAGAAGGATTTGGTGAAAGGAACTGCTGAGGAACAAGTCCTTGGCCCGTGCCTGACTAAAAATGACACAGAAATGTCTCCAAGTGTTTAGAGGCTCTCAGGATGGGTTTAATTCCCAATCCTGAGGTGGTGAGAGCATCCTGTGCAGGCTGCTGGGCAGCAAAATTCCCATTTAACACCTGTGCCAGCCGCAGCTGGCATTCTGCCTGCAGAGCTCCCTGGCACTGCTGCTTCACGCAGGAAAAAAGAGAAATATTACAGCCTGCCCTGCCTCCCCCCAGCGACTGCACAGGGCTTTTAATTTCACTGATAGCCACTGAAAAATTCATGGAGGAGCTTTTCCTGCTGCCTCGTGGAGCTTTGGTGGCAGCAGGGAAACATCCCCGGGCTCTGCCAGGAGTTTGGGTGAAATCTCTCTGATTTTAGCTCTCATTTAAGGCAAAGAAAAGCATTTTACAGGGTCCTGGACGAGGCTGTGCTGCTGGTTTGCGTTGGTTTGTGTTGGTTTGTGTTGGTTTCAGTGGGTTTAGGTTTGTTTGGTTTGGATTGGTTTGGGTTGGGTTGGGTTGGGTTGGGTTGGTTTGGGTTGGGTTGGGTTGGTTTGGGTTGGGTTGGGTTGGTTTCAGTGGGTTTAGTTTTTTTTGGTATGGGTTGGTTTGGGTTCGAGTTGTGTTGGGTTGGTTTGGGTTGGTTTGTGTTGGTTTCAGTGGGTTTAGGTTTGTTTGGTTTGGGTTGGTTTGGTTTCAATGGGTTTAGGTTTGTTTGGTTTGGGTTGGGTTGGGTTTGGGTTGGGTTGGTTTGGGTTGGTTTGGGTTGGGGTTGGGTTGGTTTCAGTGGGTTTAGGTTTGTTTGGTTTGGGTTGGTTTGGGTTGGGTTTGGGTTGGGTTTGGGTTGGGTTCGGGTTGGGTTGGTTTCAGTGGGTTTAGGTTTGTTTGGTTTGGGTTGGGTTGGGTTGGGTTGGGTTGCTTTGGGTTGGTTTTGGGGGGTGTTTATTCATTCCTGTTTTTTAGAGGGGGGGAATGAGCACATCCAGGAAATCCCAGACAAGTGAGGGCAATGGGAAGGGCAGGAAGCAGAGTGGGAATTCTGGCACACAGGGAAATGGGGATGGGCATCCATGTCCACACATTCCTGAATCCAGGGCTCCTCTGGCTCCATTTTGAGACTCAAACAGAATTTCCCTCTCTCCTGCTCACTCTTCATGGATTTTGTCCTACTTGTTCACACAACTGTTTCTTAAAAATCTCCCTGCCTTTGTTTTGACAGGGTTGAACATTCCCCAAGGGGGTTTCAGGCATTCATGTGGAAAAGGGAAAAAAGAAAATGTTCCTTGCTGCAGCAGGAATGACCCAAAACTCCTGTGAGCACTGCAGGTGCTGGGGGTACGTGGCCTGGTGTTAGCAACTTTAATTGAATTATTGCCACGAGATAATGGGCTGATTCCTGGAGTCATTTTTAATTCTTTTGTTCTCATAACAACAAAACAGAACAGACAGAAATCAAATCTTTTTGGAGAGAGGGAGTGGGAGGGGAGGGCACTGGGAAGTGGGCAGGGGGAATGCTCTGGCCCCTTTGGGTTTGTTTCTTTTGCAGCCTCACATCTGCACTCCATGGGAAATTTAAACACAAACCACATTTTCCTGGCACAAAATGCTCTGTGCCAAATGAGCAAAGCCCTGAGTGCTGAGGCATCAAACAGAAGATTTTGCAATATATAAATATATGTATTTGTGTGTGTTGCATCATACATCCAATATAGACACAGATCCTAAAACTGAAACTCCTGAAGCTCTGAACTCCTCATTTCCTGTCCCTCTCCTCAGTGCTTCACTTTGTCCTGCCCTTCAGCTGGAGCTCGATGGATTCTTGAATCCTGAACCTTGGGGTCAGGAGGGAATCATCCTTTCCAAATGCCTCAATCTAGATTTCCAAACCCTTCAATCTGGATTTCCAGTGCTCCCAAATTGGATTTCCAAACCCCCCAATCTGGATTTCCACTGCTCCCAATTTGGATTTCCAAACCCCCGCAGTCTGGATTTCCAAACTCCATTTTCCCTGCCTTTCCCTGCTGCTTGGTAACCCGGGTTTAGCAGAACCAGCAGCTAGAATAATAATAATAAATAAATAAATTAAATTAAATTAAATTAATATAATAAAGAAATAGTAACATTAATTTTAAAAATTAATAAAATAAAAAATCAGAAATAATAATAATAGTACTACTACTACTACTACTACTACTACCACCAATAATACCAATAATACCTAATAATAAATGATAACTCTGGAGGTGGGATCCCCTCTGCAGGACAGGTCCCCAAATGCCGCATTTCCCACCATCAGCTGTCCTGGTGCAGGCTCAGGGAGCAGCTGGAGTTCTCTGCCTCCCCCTCCACGGAGATTTCCTCTCTTTAATTGCTATTGACTGCAGGAGGTGCTTCTGGTGTGGGCAGGAGGCAAAGTGATATTGATCCCCGTAAATAAACTTTTCTGTGGCCCAGTCAATGGAGGAGGTGATTTCAGAGAGGGAACAGCTCAATGTGTACCTGGCTCTTCGCTGAAATTCCCACTCCAGGGCTCTGTCAGGAAATGTCACATTTCTGCTCTTTCACGCCAAAAAAGCCAAGCTTGCCTTTGGGCAGGGTGAAAATCAGCCCCGATTGCTCCTCGTCTTGAAACAGGAGGAAATTAGAACAAAAGCAGATTTAACTTTTAATCCCTCACATAAGGAGATTTTGCCGTGTCATTTTTTGTCACCGCTGCGCGCCTCATTCTGGGGAAACAACAGTGAGAAAACAAATCAGGAAAATCTTTGATTTTGTTAGGAAAATTAGTCCCCAAACACCAGAGGTTTATGTCCAAAAAGGAGACAGAGAAGTCCTTTGACTTTATTCCAATCAAGGCAGAGGCCATGGGGCATTCCCCTGGGGTCTCTGCAAGTTTTGGAGGACTCAGCCTCCCTTTTTATCCCAATTTCCAGCCACATTTCCCTTCTCTCTTTCCCCATTTCTGAGGTACTTGAGAGGTTCAGACTTCCCAGAACACCTGATCCCAAAGATTCCCCTGTAATGTATAACCCTTCCTTTTCATTTTAATTCTTACAGAATTTAGAGGGTTTTCCCCATTGTTTCTTTCATCTTTCAATGTCTAATTTCATTGATCAGCAACTCTAAAGTTTATTTGTAAAATTAAATCTCATTTTTCCATTCATCAATCAGTGGAACCCTTCCCATTGTTTCTTTTCTCTCCCAGTGCTGGTTTTATCTACCAGCAGCCCCACAGCTTGTTTGGAAACACAAATCCGCCATTCCTCTCACCAGGTTTTTAGGTTTTTATGGACATTTCTGTACATGTGGAAACCCCTTTGGCCAAATCCTTGCCCTGCAGTGAACAGAAAATCCAACACAGACAGAGCAGCGCTTTACAAACCTTCCCCAATATCCCCAAACTCTGCCCAGACTTTTCTCCCCCAAGCCAGCAGCTCTTTCATCCCAAACTCTGCAATGTGACTCTGACTGCACAGTAACAATTCCCCCTGATCTGCTGGAATTAGTGCAACATGTTGTACATGCAAATCCTCCTTTCAAAGGTTTACTTTTCCCTTTAATCACCAGCATTAAAAGGACCTCGTGTTTCCCTTTCATCTGGCAGCAAATTAATTATAAAAGCTGTATGGTAATATTAATATTGTCTTACTGGAGATCAATGGGTTTATTACCTTTGATTCTAACACTGCTCACTCAGTGACAAAACCTATATTTGTATCTCCCCAAACTTTAGGATGGTAAATTCAGGTAAAGATTTAAATAGAAATGTTTTATCTTTTGAAAATGTTGACTTAGTTTAAAGTTGGGAAAGACAATTGGCTTTGGTTCAGTGTTGGGGGAAGAATGTCCGAGAATCCTAAATATCCATTTTTGGGTTTTTTTCAGCACGAAGGGAAGGAGAAGATTCTGGGGAGTGGAACCTCCTCGAGGGGGAATTTGGACTGGGAATTTGAATTGGGGAATTTTGGGGTGACGCATAAACTCAGATCTTCATTTTGCAGGGCAAAAGCAGAGAGCTCAAGGTCAGGCTGTGCCTCAGATCCCCAGAGCTCCTGGAGCCCCAGGACAGGAGCAGGGTCACCCCTGGAGCCACTCTGACCCTCCCTGAGCCTGTTCCATGCAGGCAATTCCCTGCCCTCTCCCCCTGTCCCACCCCATCTCCTTTTCTGCTCCTCCTCCTGATGATTTCATTCCTCACACAGCAGGGATTCAACTGAGCACTGCAGAGAAAACCTGGTGTGGTGCAACCCTGGCTTTACTAAAACCTGGTTTAGTAAAACCTGACTCTGGGAGTGCTCAATCTGCTGCAGAGAGCAGGGAATTGTTCCCCTCTACTCATGGAACCTGTGCCCTTGGATCACCCTCCTCATCCTCACAGAGCAAACACAAAGGGTGATTATGTGCATTAATTAAAAACGCCTTTCAGGTTCATTAATAAAAGCCCTCTGATGTTTGTGCTGCTCTCTTGTCCAAGTCCCTCCTGCGTGCACTAGGATTTTGGGATCCAGTTTTCCCCTGGGATTTTGGGATCCAGCTTTCCCTGGGATTTTGGGATCCAGTTTTCCCCTGGGATTTTGGGATCCAGCTTTCACTGAGGTTTTGGGATCCAGATTTTGGAATCCAGATTCTCCCTAGGATTTTGGGATCCAGCTTTTCCCTGGGATTTTGGGATCCAGTTTTTCACTGGGATTTTGGGATCCAGCCTTTCCCTGGGATTTTGGGATCCAGTTTTCCCCTGGGATTTTGGGATCCAGCCTTTCCCTGGGATTTTGGAATCCAGATTTTGGGATCCATATTCTCCCTGGGGTTGTGGGATCCAGCTTTTCCCTGTGGCCTCAGGGGAACCCTGGGTCAGGCACTGCAGGAACAGGGAGGGACAAAACAAAACCCTTCTCAAGCTGTTCACTCAGCAAACCCAGGAGAGCAGACTCTGTTCTATGTGTTCCAGCTTTCCCTGTGGCTCAGACTGAGGAGGGGACAGAAACGTCTCAGAAACCAACTCAGAATAATTCCCCAGTCTGAATTCTGTGCCCGTGACTGTTTGCAGCAATATTTGCCAGGAATTCAAAGCTGGGGCTGAACTCAGGGGCTTTGCTTTCTTTAGTCCCCTGAATAGACTGAACACGGAGCTTTTTCCTCTCCAGAGCCCCAGAATATCCTGAGTTCAAAGGGATGCAGGAGGATCATCCCAGCCTCGGTAATGGCCCCTGCTCCTGGGCTTTGTTGTGCTACAAAGGCAAAGCCACTGAAGTGATTTGGAGCCTGCAGCTGCAGACACCACTCCTGTCTCTCTTTCTCTCCTCTCAATTTGTCGGATCCCAGCTTCCAGACAAGCTCTGTGCATTTCCCATTTGCCTCTGACACGGAAAGGCCCCGGCTTCATCCACAGCTGAGCCATGAAGGCAGGAGCACCCCTGAACCCCCCCTGGGGTGAGGATCACAGGGAGCGGGGGCTCATTCCACTCCTCAGGAGGAGTCACTTCACTGAAATTGAATCCTGATGTCGGGATTAGCGGGAGAGACTCTGCAGCAGCGCACAAACCACTCCCTGCTGCTCTCCAGAAATCCCAGAGTATTGGAATATTATCCCAATATTACCGGGTGGAACGTGCCTGGGCTCGTCTGACCCTTGCTGCTTGGCCAGAGGTGGCAGCTCTGGTGTTTCACTTCAGAGACACCTTTGGCTGGCTGTATGTTGCAGCTGGCACTTGGAACAAGTCCAGGCAGGCAGGAACTCAGGTTTTACCCCTGATGGAAATGCTTTAGGCGAGGTGAGGAGGAGAAGGAGACGGATTCTGCAGGAGGGTTAATCCAGAGTTTTATTCCAG
Source organism: Camarhynchus parvulus (assembly GCF_901933205.1). Lineage (NCBI taxonomy): Eukaryota > Metazoa > Chordata > Aves > Passeriformes > Thraupidae > Camarhynchus > Camarhynchus parvulus. The sequence goes on from NC_044592.1 coordinate 3,602,964, forward strand.
GGTCACAGATCTCTGAATCTTGGTAACAGCTCCAACAGAATCCCAGCTGCATGGTCTCAGTGTCCTTTTAAGCTTGGGGGGAGGAAAGGGGCAGGTATGGCACCAACCAGGTAGGAAGGGGACAAGCGACACTTGGCCAGGCCAATGACCCCAGGGCTGAGAAGCATCTTTTGAACTTCACCAGCCGGACGGCGGCCTTGCTGGAATGTTGAGATTGACAGACAGCACTTAGCAAGGGGGCAAGGGGAGGGGAAGGGAAAAGGTATTGCCACACCTGGGAAAGGACTGGGATAGCTAAAACAGGAAATTGCATCACACTGCAACACCAGAGCACCTCAGGCCCCCGGGGAGCTGGGGAGGAACAAGGTCAGCAAAGGCTTTGGGCTGCTCTGGAGAATAAAACACATTAAAAGGCTGATTAGAAACATGATATAAAGAACCAGTGTGGTGTTTGTGAAGGTCTCCAGGACGAGGTGAGAGATGAGAAAGGGAAAAATAAACACACAGCCAGGCAGGCACAGCAAATCCTCCAGCTGGAGCTGCCAGTCTGGGCGGATTTGCTGTTCCTGGTGCTGGAAATCCCGTGGATTTACTGGGGGTGTGAGCCACGGGCAGGAAAACCTGCTGGGACATGGCTCAGCACTGCAGGGATTTCCCTTTGGGTCAGGAGTTCCCAAAACCTCATTTCTTGACAGCAAATTCTGTCCAGAACTGTCTGGAAAGGTGCAGTGAGCAGCTGGGGCTGTGCCAGCCTCAGGGAGTGAACCAGGAAAGCCAGAGGAGATCAGGTGGGATCACGGACAAACTGCACAGGGAGAAATCCCCACTTTAGCTGGGAATTGAGAACTTTCTCCTCTTCCTGTGTTTTCTTTCCCAGCATCAGCTGAAAGCTGGTGAGTTCTGTGAGTAACAGACAAAACTTTTTACATCCCCTGAATGTCCCAGCCCAGATTTTGGATGGGCTGAGAGGCAGCAGGAGGAGCTCCCTCCCTTCATCCGCCACATCTCCCACCCAAACCCTTCCTGCCCTAAAAACTCCCAGGTGTTCCAACATTTCCCTTTGCAGCAATTGAAAGCAGAACCAGTCACCACTCAGGATGAGAGAGGCAATGGAATTTGATTTAATTTCTGGGTTTTAGGGTGGTTTTTCCTGGTTTTGTTGGTTTGGTTGCTTTTTTTTCTGCTTCCTCTCTAAACTGGTTCCTCCTCATGTTTTATTTGTGGATCCTGCTGTCCTGAGCCCTCCATGACAAACAAGATGCTGCTGCTAAACCTTCTCAGGAGGAGAGCAGGATGGAATTTTCTTTTCTCCTTTCCTTGTTATGTCGAGCCATAAGAACAATAATATCCCTCCCTTTGTAGCATAATTAAAATAAACTGCTGTGCTGTGGCATTTAGTCAATTGGAGCAGTTTATTGCCTCGTGTGCAACAAATCCTCCGAGCTTCCAGCTCAAAGCACTCCTGAATTTTGGCTTTTCGTGCTCTGGCTCAGGAGGAGCAGATGATCCGTGAGCTGCCCATCCCAGGAGTGCAGCCCTGGGCATTGCCAAAGCCAGCCCTGGGGACCTCCAGGTGACCTGGGCAGGTTCAGGTGACCTGGGCAGCTCCAGCTCTGTGTGACCACGGTCACTTGGAGAATTCCATTTCCTCACCTGTTTCTCAAACACCTGCAACCCTCCTGAGAACCTGAGCTCCTGGCAGATCCCATTTTTTGGGGTGAATTCAATAAATCTTTTCCCCTGGGAGATCCCATTTTTGGGGGCAAAATAAGGTGAATTCAATAAATCTTTTCCCCAGGAAGATCCCATTTTATGTAGTGAGAATAAGGTGAATACAATAAACTCTTCCTTTTTCCCTGGAAGATCCCATTTTTTGGGGCAGAAGAAGGTGAATTCAATAAAGGCACCTGGGAAATCCCACCCTGCTGCACCGGATTTTACAATTCTCTCTTGCCAGAGCACCTTTGCACGTAGAATATGAAAAACAGGTCACTGACAACAACAACAATAAAAAAAAAAAAGAAGAAAAAGGACAATAAACCTGCAAATTTATAGTGTAATTTTGCCCTAGTTACAACAGTGTACAACTCTGACAAGCAACGCTGCTCTCCACAAACAAATTTATCACCACTGGTTGCTCTTCTATTGCTTTCAATAAGAAATGCCAAAATAAGTATGATTTAACAATGCCATCAGCTGGCTGCAATCCTCGACAGATTCGGTGCATTACAACCAAATTGGTCTCTAAGTGTGGTATTTAAAAAAAAATAAATAAAAAAGGAATGAACCCGGACCTAAATCTGCCACTTAATGCTCCACAGCTCTGCCTCAATATTTACTGGGAGCCAGTAGAAAATTGTCTTTGCATTCTAATTTGCATATTCATGGGGTTGTCATAGAGCTCGAAGGAGGAGGTTTTCTCTGCTTTGTTAGAGCACTTTAAATATTTGGGGTTTTTAGTGCTCAGTTTATGTAAATCCCACTGGCAGCAGCGTGGCTTTGCCTGGTGCTGGGCTTGGGATTCTGCTGCAGCCTGGCCCGGTGATTTAGGGGGTAAAAGTGATTTAGGTGCATGAAGGGATTTAGGGGTAAAAGTGATTTAGGGGGAGAAAGTGATTTAGGAGGTAAAAGGGATTTAAGGGGAAAAAGTGATTTATGGGGAGGAAATTATTTGGGGGTAAAAGTGATTTATAGGGAGGAACTTACTTGGGGGTAAAAGTGATTTAGGGGGAGAAAGTGATTTAGGGGGAGGGAGTGATTTAGGGGTGAAATCCCTGCACTGGGAGCGCTGGAAATTCAGAGCAGAGCTGGAGCTGCCCAGGGAGGATGGAAGCCAGGCAGCAGAGCTGGGAGGAATTCCACACTCCTGGACACAGCTCCTGTTTCCCATGAAAATCCCCAAATCCCGATGGTTCCTCCAGCCTCCTCCGCCCCACGGGCAGTTTGGGGTGAAGGATTCACCTCTGAGCCCCCAGCTCTGAGCTGGGTGGTGACTTTTGGAGGCAAAGCCCAGGGGAGGAGGTGGAAATAACTCCACATTTTGGGTTTCCTAAGGATGCTGCGCTGAGGTTTGTCAAAGCTTTCCTAAAATCCAAACACTTCGAAGCCACACTGGGAAAACCAAAAAGAAGAAACAGGAAAATGGACAAATAAAATGTTTTAAATGTGAAACCCACATGAAAGGGGAAATATTGAGTGGAGAGAGCTTACTCAGTCCATTCTTGCCTGAAAACCAAGTTACACAAACTATTAAAACCCAGCCAGTTTATATCCTGTGGGATGTATCAACGTGGTTTTTAAGCAGCTGGGAGAATATTTAGACTTGTGCCCAGGCTTACAAAGGCTGCACTGCTCAGCACAGAGCACATCTGAGCTAAAAGGCCCTTGAGCTGCTGACCCTGTGTTTGTTCTGGGCATAATCTCAGTTTATAACCATAAATAACCTTAGTTCAAGGATTTATTTCTTATTTACACTGGGACCACTCTGTGTATCCTTAGATATTTACTCACGTGGGGCGTCCTGAGTTATTCCCTGCTCCAGCAGCAAATCCTGGCTCTGTTGGTCACTGGCACAGCCCTGCCCAGGGTGTCACAGCTCCAGCAGGCCCTTCCTGCAGCGCTCAGGGATAAACTCCTCCCTGCAGCGCCCTTGTGTGGGCACAAGGACACAAACGTGCCCGAAAAACCCCCATAATTACCCCAAAATGCTCCAAAATCACCCCAAAACCCACCAAAATCACCCAAGGGGAGTCATCTCTCCTTTTTCCTACCTCTGGCCTCTCTCCTCCTCGCATTGAGCAAGGGATGGAAGTTAATGAGATAAGGGAACCTTATCTCTGACCTCCCTTCACGTTGTCATTGGGGCAGGTTTCAGCCCTGTTTCTGATAATGGGGGCCCTGGAAAATGTTAAAAATAGACTCTGAGAATGTTAGGCTTTGTGTTTTGCCAGATCATTGCACCTGCGTAAGCAGTATGATGAATGATATAATTGTTAGGTGTGATGATTGTTTAGTAATTAAATATAATTATTGTATAACCATAGGAAGAATCGTGAGAAACTATGTTAGAAATTTAAGGGGAACCACGAGGGGCCATGCTTTATTGAAATCTATGTATACAATAGAACAATATAAGTTTAATAATTAACATGAGAGTTATATAACGATGGAATACAAAAACATGTTAATCTCAAATGTATGGTTGGAGTCAGATTTGGGTTCTGCCCCTGACACCCAGAGCTCTTCAATAAAAGCACCGACACATAATCGCTTGTGTGATTATGTGTTTCTGAACGCTAACATCCCAGTGCCCTCCTGCGCTGGCATCTCTGATCCTTTGCCAGGGGGTGCTGTGTAAAAAACAGGGACAGAGCTCCCCTAAAATAAAACCCTGAATTTCTGGCCAAAGGGGGTCTTTGTGTGCAGCCCCCACCTCCTCACGGCGCTGGGTTGGTGGCACCAGGGGGACAGTGGGGCAGCTGGCCCTGGCTCACGCCACATCTCCATTTTCCAGAGCAGACAGCAGACCATGGGCTCTCCTCCAGAGCAGCGAGGAGCCAGATGGCTTCAAAAGATCCCCTCAGCCTCCGAGGCGGCATATGGAATATTAATTAATAATAGATTAATAGACCTTCCCCCACTTGAAGGTGTCGTCTGTTTGTGCGCCACAAAACAATGATGGTGCTCAGGGAGCGTCCTTTGGAGATGTCCTTCAGTGACCCTCGAGGGTCATATGGAATATTAATTAATAATAGATTATATTAATTAATAATAGATTAATAGACCTTCCCCCACTTAAAGGTGTCACCCGTTTGTGCGCCACAAAACAACGGCAGCACTCGGGGAGTGTCTCTTTGGGGATGTCCTTCAGTGACCCTCAAGGGTCATATGGAATATTAATTAATAATTGATTAATAGACCTTCCCCCACTTAAAGGTGTCATCTGTTGGTGCACCACAAAACAACGGAAGTGTCTCTTTGGGGATGTCCTTCTATGACCCTGAGGGTCATATGGAATATTAATTAATAATAAATTAATAGACCTTCCCCCACTTAAAGGTGTCATCTGTTGGTGCGCCACCAAACAATGGGAGTGTGTCTTTGGAGATGTCCTTTGGTGACCCCTTGAGGGGATCTCAGCTCCATCCCACGCAGAGCTGCTGGAACCCCGGGCACAGGGAATGTTTCTCTGCCTGTCCTGAGAGGTCCTGATCCTCAGGAGAACGCTGCTTTTAACCTTCATCCATTAAGAAAGCTTCCAATCCTTTGGAATGAATTGGAATCTACGAGTGTGTGAAATTGATTGTGGTGGAGTTTAGCACGGGGTGAAAAACTTGGAGTTTTCGGTTTTTAGCATGCAGGTGGGTAGGAGACAAGATGGAGGATTTTGGGCATTGTCTGATCTCCTTCTTGTTCTTCATCTGCTCCATCTCCTGCAGTGTTGGGAGCACAGGGTGATTAATTAGAAAGAACCACAAGGCAGATGTTGCGTGGACAGAAAAATAATTAGTTATTGGTAGAAAGGTAGAAATAAAGTACATTCCAGGAGCTAATGGGACAAAGCAGCTTTAAAACACCTTGAACCTGCGTGTCTGGTGACTTTTGGTGCCTTCTCTTTGCTCAGTCTGAGACGTAGACAGCGTGCAGAACTTCTGATAACAGAAAAATAAACATCAACCTGAAGAGCGAAACCCCAAGAGTCCCGTGTGTGTCTCTCCTTCCTACACAGAACTTTTTAAGAGCCTCCCACCCATGAGGGAGGTTTTGGCAGAGAAGGGACAGGGGAGGGACCCCAAGCAAGCTGTGGCCACTTGGCAATTTCAGAGAGGGGAGAGTGGGACTCGCAGCCCAGGGCAGGATTCCTGTGAGGAGCACAGCAGGGATGTGTGGAATGCCCAAAAGCAGCATCTGAGCCTGGTTTTTTTTCCATTTTTTGGTATTTTTGCCCCCACCAGAGCTCCTCATCCCTGTGACTGCTCTGCGGGGGGAGCGTCTCCCTCACCCTCCTCTCCCCTGGGATCTCACCTGCTCACCGCGAGCCGGGATAAGCAGCTTTAATTCAGTGTCAGCCTCATCTAGGGAATTAAGCTGGGCCCAGAAAAATCCTATTACTCTTGTGAGGGAAGGTGAATAAATGTGTATCTTGACTGATCGTGGATTAATCCCGGGATCCACTTAGGGCTGACAGGAGCTGTTGCCTAGCAATGTAATTGAATGTGAGGCTGAGCGTGCTGAAAAAAGGGTCAATTGCTAAATAAGCCCCCAGAACCTCATTTCCAGCCTTTTATTCCCCTTCTCCTCAAGCTTTATGTTTCCCAAATATGAAACCAGTGACTCCCAGCAAGGAGATTATGGGATAAAGCAGTGGGGGCTCGTGGTTTGTGCCAGCTCTGGCTCAGCTCTCGGGGTCTGAGGCAGATCTGACGTGGAAGGAGAATCAGCAGAGGGAGAGGAGAGCTTGCCAAGGTGCAGAGAGGAGCGGGATTTGATTCCAGGCAGGGTCAGCCACCAGAACTTGTCAGACCTGCAACCAGCCAGGACCTGGCCCAGGTTACCTGGACAGGCTCCCTAATTCCTGCTTTTTCCCAGATTACCACAATGACACTGCACGAATGGTTTCCCTAATTCCTGGGGGTTTTTTCCCAAATTTTCAGTGAGACTGCCCAAATGGCTTCCCCAATTCCTGTTTCATTTCCCCCAAATTCCCACAGCGACACTACACAAATGGTGTCCCTAATTCCTGGGGTTTTTTTCACATATTTTCAGTGACACTGCACAAATGGCTTCCCTAATTCCTGCTTTTTCCCAAATTCCCACAGTGACACTGCCCACATGGCTTCCCCAATTCCTGAGTTTTCCCCGCAGATTACAACAGTGACACTGCACAAATGGCTTCCCGAATTCCTGGGGTTTTTTCCCCAAATTCCCACAGTTTTGCTGCACAAATGGTTTCCCCCAATTCCTGTTTTTTTTCCTAAATTCCCACAGTGACACTGCCCACATGGCTTCCCCAGTTCCTGGGTTTTCCCCCCAGATTACAACAGTGACACTGCACAAATGGCTTCCCCAATTCCTGTTTTTTCCCCCCAAATTCCCACAGTGACACTGCACAAATGGCTTCCAGGTTACTGAGTCATTGCCCTGGGGAGGAGCAATAATTCCTTTTTCTGGGCAGGACAGCGCTGTGCTGCTGAATGTCAAGTGTTCTGCTTGCCAGCTGGACAGACGAGGCACAGAAATTCTGTTTGGAGCCCTCCCTCCATCCTGGGCTGGGCTCAGCCCTGTGCCTCAGCACGTCCATCACTTTTGGGGGTGGGCTGAGGCCATTCCACAGCGTTTGGTGTGGCAAATGTGACAGACAGAGCTCCTGAGAGGAACTGAGGGAGGTTTTTGTGTTTGGAAACGGAGACAGAGCTCCTGAGATCAGCTGAAGGAAGTTTTTGTGCTTGGGAATGTCCTTTCACAATTTTTTGCGACAGACAGAACTGAGATCAGCTGAGGGAGGTTTTTGTGTTTGGGAATGTCCTTTCACAATTTTTTGTGTGACAGACAGAACTGAGATCAGCTGAGGGAGGTTTTTGTGTTTGGGAATGCCCTTTCACAACTTTTTGTGTGGCAAACATGGCAGACAGAACTCCTGAGATCAACTGAGGGAGGGTTTTGTGTTTGGGAATGTCCTTTCACAATTTTTTGTGTGACAGACAGAACTTAGATCAGCTGAGGGAGGTTCTTTGTGCTTGGGAATGCAGAAAGAGCTCCTCAGATCAGCTGAGGGAGGTTTTCGTGTTTGGGAACACAGACAGAGCTCCTGAGATCAGCTGAGGGAGGTTTTTGTGCTTGAGCTGTTTCCTCCTTCCCTGAGGATTCACCTCAAACAGCACAAACACCAGAATGCAGAGGAAAGGCCTTCAGGCCCCTCCTTCCATGGATTTTGGAGAAACAAACCCCTCAGAGCAGGGATTCCTACAGATCCATCCCCTCCTGGCTGCTGCCAGACAGAACTGTGGTTTGGGATCCTGGCCTGGGGTACAGACAGAAGCACATCCCAAAATTCCGCACGTCCCAAAATTCCCCACGTCCCAAAATTCCCCACGTCCCAAAATCCCCCCTTCAGCAGCTCCAGTCTCTGTGGTAGGAGAGGAAGGGAGGAATCTGAGCGTCAGGATTTACCACGGGGGGGAAATCCCAACTTTATTCCATCCTGAGGCTTTAATCCCTTTTATTTCTCCCTGTTCAGGCATTCCTGAGATGGAAACCACGGCCCAGGGTTTGATGTCCACAGGATCCCTGTGTGGGCACTCCAGAGCTTCTCCCCACCCATTCCCATGGATCTGTATTTACATTTAATGGAAAACAGGTCCAGAATTGGGGAAAAAAACCCCAAACCATGATATCTAAGCAAACACCCAATTAGTAAAAATAAACCCCCAAGGGCTGCAACAAAAGCCATCCCACAAATGTGGCACCAGCCTGCAGCACCGAGAGGATTTGAGGAAATCTCTCCCTTGTTGTGCAAAGCAGAGAGGAAAAACACGTTAAAATATGAAGGATTTGATGGGTTTTTTTCCCTCTCCTCTGTTGATTGCTGTTGGTTGGAGTTACCTGGGCAGGAAACATCTGCTTTTTCCCCATTAAAGAGCAAAGATTAGCAGGTTTTAGTTAAACCTGGCATTCTGTAGTTATTTACTGGGACTTGAGGAGAGGAAAAAAAAAAAGAAGAAGTTGGAACCTAATTACAGAGCAGATGCTGAGAGTGGTATTTATTCACCAAAACCACACAGGTCATTCATTAAAATCTCAGTTTTAATTAGCAAACACCTGTTTTGTGTTGGATTTTACACTGATCTGGACTGGCTGCAATTTGCTTTCTTCAGGAGGAGCAATTCCAGGGTCTGACAGGGACAGGGCTGGTCCCAGCTGCCCCAAACCCCCTGGTTTTGGGATTTCACCGAGCCCAGGCCTCTCCAGGAATAAAACTGGAACTTGGCTCAGGTCTAATCCTAGCAAAGGTGAGCAGGACTCAGTGCAGGCCTCGCTTAATCTGACGATTAAACAAAAGCAAACAAAACCCCTGCTGGAGCCCAAGCAGCATCTTCTTCTTGGGCCTTGCAATCCCAAGTCCTTGAGAAGCGCATTAACACAACACTGAGCGCTGAAAATGCCTTTTGATGACTGAGCTGAGCTGTGTTTTTGTGGATGCAAATTAGCCCCGATAATGAATTCCTCTTTGAAATGGATGGATTTGAAGCTGGTGTTCTCTATCACAACCACACGTTGCTCATTGTCCTCAAAGCACTTGATTTTCAAAAACATTCTGGCACCCACACAGTCGCTGTTCTGGAATTTTTCAAAGCCCCCGAATCAATACCTGCCTCGTCCTTTAAATAAGGATGAAATAATTCTTTAATTCGGAGAATGATGAGGCAATAAACCAATTACAGTAATTAAAGCATCGCTGTAATAAGGGTCACCCAGACAGGCGTGTGATACAAGCGATACCTGTGATTATAAAATTATTGTCATTTAGGAGATGTTTTCTCCTGAAAATATCCCACGTCCTGAATTCCTGCCACTTCTCACAGCCAGTGCCCTCCCCACTGCAATAAGAGGGGAAAAAATTCCCCTGGGGAAGGTGGAAATGATGGGATCCACAAATTCAATTTAACTGTGTCACCCTGGGCGAGCTGAACGCTGTTAATTCATCCAGGCCCTGCAGGGGAAGGGTGTGAGGGATGCTCAGGGTGGAATCTCCTGGAGGAGATTTGGGGCAGCTCCAGCCCTGCTGCTGCAGGGGATGGGGACACAGAATTTGGGGATCTGGAACCTGGGAATGCCCTAAACGACACCCTGGGGTTTATGATCCCCCTCACGATGAATGGCTGGGTTTCTAGAGGCAGCCTTTGAGCTTCAGCAGCCCTCAGTGGGCGTTTGAACTGGCCACAAACAGATCTGGGAGTGATGGCTGAGAGCCCTCGCTGCTCCTCACTCAGCTCCTGCTGCTCCATCCATCCCCCGAGAGGAACCACAAACCCGGAGCCGCAAACAGAAAATCACAAACCCAGAGGCACAAACACAAAATCACAAACCCAGAGCCACCAACCCAAAATCACAAACCCAAAATCACAAACCCAGAGCCACAAACACAAAGTCACAAACCCAGAGTCACAAACTTGTCTCCACCTTTCTCTTCACAGAGAAAACCAAGGCACAACTTCCCAAGAATATTTCTGGGTTCCACATTCTCTGAACCTCAGAGAAAGGAAAAAACAGTTCTTATCTCATTTACTGCTCCTGTGTTTGTTCACGAGTGGAAGATTGTTTGCCTGAAGGGAATTGGTCACTGGATTATGGTGGGAGAGTTTTGATTCACCAACCTATTGGATCCAGGGGCGTGTGAGTTGGGACTGTTGGGACAGTCACGAGATTCTGTGCAGTTTGTGGGAATCCATAAAATCAGAGGGTTTTGGGAAAGCTGTAAAAGCAGTTGAGTGCTTGGCAGATTCAGTTTAGATGTAATGTAATATAATGTAATATAATATAGAATAATATAGTATAGTAAAGCAATTAATTAGCCTTCTGATATCAATGGAGTCCTCCTCATCATTTCTCCCTTCATTGGGGTATTCCCTGCAAATACTGCACAAACCCAGAGGCACAAACACAAAGTCACAAACCCAGAGAGGCTTTTCCCAGCCCTGAGCCCGTGTTTGGCCTGCAAACCACGGCAGGAGAATGGAATTTGGAGCTTCAGGAGCAGCCCCGCAGCCCAAACCCCCCCTGAGGCAGCCTGGGGATGGGATTTAGCAGAGTTTGTCCCCACAGGATGCTCTGCTGGCTCTCAGCATGCCAAACTGCAGAGTTCCACTCTCCAGGGACTCTCTCCGTGGTCAGGAGGAAGAAAGAGCTCAGGGTTACCCGGAGTAATTGGAACTGCACGACCCCAGAGCTTCTCAGCAGAGAACCACAAAAGGCTCAGGCTGCTCCCTGCAAATCCTCCCAGAGCTGGTGCGGGAATTCAGAAATTCTGCTTAGACAGCCCCAGCACAGAGCCCTGCCTCGCCTTTCATCCTCTCATCCCCCTGCGCCTTCCAAATGAGATAAAATGGGATGAAAAGCTGCCCCAGCAGAAGCTCCTCAGGTGAGTGTTACCCCAGCAATGCTCTCCTCAACGGCCCTGGCACCTCAGAGCACTCGGGGTCACAGCAATTCCTCTCCCCAGCCTCAGAAAGACCTGAACTCCTCCAAACCAGGTCTGCTTCTATTCAGCTTTAATATCAGAGCAGCAGCAGCAGCCTCCCTGCTCAGGCCACAAATGACAGGTTTATTATCCTTTCTTTTGAAACTGAGAAATTGGTTCAGACTTTGGGATGGCTTTTAGATACCACCAAGAGAAAAAATAAAACAACCCAAACAAACAAACAAGAGGGGAAAAAGCCAAAAAGAGGGGGAAAAAAAGGAGAATAAGAAGGGAAAGAATAAAGGAAGTGGATATCTTGTGAGATTTTTAAAACTTTGTAGAAAATGCAGACAGACAGACCAGTTGTGCTGCTGTCATTTTGTTTCCACCGAACTTTGGGCAACTTCAAAAGGAAATGTTTGGGGGTTTTAACCCTCTCTGTGCCTGCTGGGTAGATCTGTCCAGCAGGTGATCTCCCTTTGCAAAGGCAGAAATAGATCCTGTAGATCAGGGGTGGTTTATTGCATAATTCAGGCTTACATTGGATTTATTCCTAAATATTTAACCATCATTTGGTGTTCAAGTAAGGGGAATTAACAGGCCAGTGGTGAAAAAACCCTTAAAAAAAACCTTAAAGCAGTGACAATGTTCCTGAATTAACTCTCAGCCTGACATTAGTCCCACTGAAGACAGCAGGATTATTCCAGGGCTGATTTTCTCAGCTGATGAACTGTTTAATTGGACTGAACCCACTGGATAAACATCTACACTGGGAGAGCACAAAGGAAGACAAACGAGCAGGGGAAGGAGGTTCCTTTCAGCAGAATTTGGATGCTCAGGAATTATCCCTCCTCCTCCATAAACAACGGGCAGTCAAAGTCATGGCAATTAAAAAATTGGCGCTTTGGCGCTGTCAGGGAGGAACATGATTGCCCTGAGAGGCACCAAACCACATTTTGTAGACAAAGCAGCCCCTTTGTGTTTCTCTAGGAGTCACTTCAACCTCCTGACACCCACGTGGAGGGGAGGAAGAGGGAAATGGGAGGGGAGGAAGAGGGAATGGCATGGGAGGAAGCAGCAGAGGGAAAACCGGAGGCGAGGAAGCAGCAACTCCTGACAAAAAGCAAATATTTACCCAGCAAGGCTCTGCAATAATCCGCTCTTTGATATCACAAAGGAGAGCTCCAAAACCCCAGCGCTGTTTAATCAACATGTTTGAGCACAAGCAGGGAACATTCCTGCACAAACCTGAGAGAAGCAAGCCGAGTTTATGGACATAACCCTAATTAATTTGGTGTGTTTGGATTGCCGGCGTCCCCGCTGAGCAGCTGCAGCTGTGCTGTGACAGGAGCCAGCCGTGCCCAGCTCCGGGTGTGCTCCGCTCTGCAAATATTTGAGGCTCCTGCGTGGGCAGGTTGACACAGCAATGCAATCAATTAAACAAACAAGCTACGAGGGACGATTGACTGCGAGAACGGCCGGCCTGGGGAGGGAATTGTTGGGGAAGATGGAACAGGAAAGCCTCATAAATATGATTGTCTGGCAAAAGATTTTGAGAATATAGAAACTATAAGTGAGATTGAAATGAAAGCAAGCTTTGAGATCCCTCAGTTACTGAACAGCTGGAAAACAATGGTGTGGCTGGCTGAAGGTGATCCCCTTTTGATGGAACAACACCCTCTGCTTGCAGACAGCCCCAAGGGTCAGAGCAGACCCTACAGCTTGGCAGAAGGGGCCCAAAGAGGAGTTTTTAGGGTTTAAAATGTAACACAGGATGGTAATGTAATGATTCTTATAGGCTGTATGTAAATGCTGTAGGATTTGTATATTGTACTAGATTGGTTAGTGAGAATCAGAATATTCAACACAGAAGAAGATTTATTGTATTGGAATGGGAACTTTGCTCTCTCATCCTCTTTACCACACTCTTGCCTTCTCTCTCTTTACCCCTCTTTTCTCTCAGCCTGCTCTGAGCTGTGCCTGGCAGCTCCCAGCAGGGCCCTGCACCCAGGCCCTTTGCAATAAACCCCAAATTCCACCACCTGGCTGCAGAGATCTCTGGTCTCTGTCCATCCTGACCGTGATACCCCCCGTCACTCCTACAGGGAATGGGAACAAAAATGGGAATTTTGTTCAGTTGGAATGCACAGTTCTGCTCTGCTCCAGGAGAAAATCCGAGGTCCTGATTTATTCATGGCGAAGTGCAGCACGCATAACAAATGGTGGGGAAATTAAAGGATGTGCTGCTTTGCAAACGGCTCCAGCAGCCCCGGGAGCTGGTGGGGCCAGCTGGAGATGAGCTGAGGCGAGGATGTGCCAAAATCTCCTTGTGTTCCTGGAGCAACATCCATACCAAGCATTTTTCACTCCAAAACATCCACCAGCATCCAGGTTGTGCTGGCCCAGGCTGCTCCCTGAATTGATGGCAGTGATGGAAGCTCAGGGCTGGCCACTCGTTTTCAAGGCAGGGCAGTGTGGGATTTGTGAGGTCCCCAGGACAAAGGAGGAATTGAGAATCTGATTCAATGTTGTCAGAAGGCTATTATATTATATTATATTATATTATATTATATTATATTATATTATATTATAATTATATTATATTATATTATATTATATTATATTATATTATATTATATTATATTATATTATATTATATTATATTATATTATATTATTATACTAAAGAATACAGAAAGGATACAGACAGAGGCTAAATTAATCTCGTGATTCTCTCTACAGAGTCTTACGCAGCTTGAGAGTGATTGGTCATTGAGTAAAACAATTCACATGAATCCAATGAAACAATGACCAGTTGGTAAACAATCCCCAAACACATTCCAAAGCAGCAAAACACAGGAGAAGCAAATGAGATAATTGTTGTTTTCATTTTCCTCTGAGGCTTCTCAGCTTCCCAGGAGCAAATCCTGGGCAAAGAGATTTTTCAGAAAATGTGACGGTGACAGTGCAGAGCCCTGGGGCTGATCTGGGATCCCAGGGATTCCCGGGCTCAGGAGTTTGTTGCGAATATAAATGGACAGCTGGGAGAGTGGGGGGGATGGAAGAGGTGCAGAGACACCTCTGAGTGTGGGGGAAGGACGGAGGGATGGACATCAGTGAGGGAGGGATGGACATTTGTGAGGGAAGGATGGCCAGGGATGGGGAAAAGATGGCCAAGGATGGGTGAAGAACAAAGGGATGAACATTTCTGAGGGAAGGATGGACACTGCTGAGGGAAGGATGTCCAGGGATGGGGAAGGGATGGTCAGGAGTGGGGAAAGGAGGGAAGGATGGTCACTTCTGAGGGAGTGATGGACATTTCTGAGGGAAGGATGGACATTCCTGAGGGAAGGATGGACATTTGTGAGGGAAGGATGGTGAGGAATGAGGAAAGGATGGCCAGGGATGGGTAACCAACAAAGGGATGGACATTTCTGAGGGAAGGATGGACATTTGTGAGGGAAGGATGGTCAGGGATGGGGAAAGGATGGAGTGATGGACAGTTGTGAGGGAAGGATGGCCACTGCTGAGGGAAGGAAGGTCAGGGACGGGGAAAAGGAGGGAGTGATGGTCATTTCTGAGGGAGTGATGGTCATTTCTGAGGGAAGGATGGCCACTGCAGTGTCCCTGGCTCCAGCACTGGCCGCTGCAGGAAGCACAAGCCCTGCCAGCCCTGGGGATGAAGAGCCAACTGTCTGCAGTGGAGAAGCAGCTGGAGCTGCTCTCCCTGGCAGCAGCAGCAGCAGCAGCAGACCTGGCCTGAGAGATCCCATGAATTGAAATCCAGCGTGTGCAGGGTTTGCTGGCTGGGCTCCCTCCTGGAACAGCTGCTGGAGGAACCCTGCCAGCAGGAACGGGATATTTCTGTGGGTTTGGGCTCCTGCTCTGCCAGCACGGCCTTTACTCCCCCAGAGAAGAGAGGAATCCTCAGAAGAGAACCGAAGTCACACTGCTTCTTGAATAAACCCCTCCCATTTGGGTAAAAATCCACACAAGTCGTGGAAAAATCCCACAGACCCGAAATTCACCTGAGCAGGTTCCCAGGGTGGGGCTCAAACCAAGGTGATGCTGCTGTGCTGAAACCTCCTGGCTCTCTGTCACAAGGGTAAAATATCCCCGATAATTCATCCCGGAGAAAGGATTTTTCATCTGTGAGAGGCTGGAAAAACAAAGCTCTCGGCTCAGCCATCGCCTTGGCCCTGTTGGAGTTTGGTGAATCAGGGGATGGGTGAGAGGCAGATCCCAGATTTCCTTTTGGGAGCAGATCAGTGCCTGGCTCAGCCCCTGCTCTCACCCCTGCAGATCAGAGCTGACACACCCCAGCCTGCTGCAGAATTAATAACTCAGGTCATTTCAGCCCTGAACACACAAAAATATCATCAAATCCCATCATGGGCAATGACATTGCAGGACAAGGACTCGGGGCCTCATTGCCCACCCAGGTTTTAACCTGGCCTTTTGGGATTGCTGAGGTTTGCAACGTCCCTTTGGGCTAAAACAGCTGAAAAGTGGGGCCAGTGCAAACCACTAAAAACTCCATTTTCCATTTAAGTTCCAGCTAAGAACCACAAGCACTGCGGACAGTACAGATATTCAGCATCATCATTTTATATGCAGTTCTTATAATTTGTGATTTCTTGGGTAATTCCAAAGGATTGAAGTTGTTTTTAAAGGGTGCTATGAAGTTTTAACATATTAAATATCTGTGTGTGTGGTGTAGAGTATTTTATGGAGTGAAATTGAGGCCTGTCCGAGGATCCGTGGGATGAAAATGATCCATTTCCAACCCCCAGCAGTCAGAGCCTCACAGACAGGAGCTGCTGTGTCCTTATGGCCAGGCAGAGCTTCCCAGGCTGCTTTTCCATGGTTTTTTCATGGATCTGGTTTAAAAAGTTCCAACCCAGGGGTGAAACCTCCCAGCTCTGACGCCAGGAAATCGAGTCTTTGGGCACCTGCCTGAACAAAGGCTGCTTGCTCTGGTTAAAGGCCCATAAAGAGAAGAATTTGGGCATTTCAAAGCTCTCTTCTTTAAAATTTGCCAGTTCAGAGGAGCCCAGCAAGCTCCAGGAATTTGGGAAAGCTTGGGCTCAGCATCCAGGGCCTGCAAGAACCGTGTCAGGTTTCCCTCGGTGTGTGCCAGGCAGGCAGGAAATATTCATCACCTCCCATCCTCTTTTGTCACCCTTTTTGTTCCGTGTAGCTGCGTTTATGTGAAGTGTGCAGCAGGGATGTTTGTGTTTGTATTTACATGACTGTTATTAGAGAAAGAGCTGCCACTTTGACACTGCATTTATGTGGGAGCCATCTCCCACTTTCTAATGCAGACTTGGCTCTTTTTTTTTTGTTGTTTTTTTCCCATTTTTCTTTTCATCCTGGCTGAGGACGTGTCCTACTTTCTTGTTTAGAAGATGATATGCTTGCATTATGCATTCTAAATATAGGTTTTTATTTTTTCTTTTCTTGTGCAAAGCAGGTTGACGTGGTCGTCAAAAGAAATGAATTCAGAGTTCCTCTGCTGCCCCAGGGGAGCTGTGCTGGGAGAATTTTATTCCAAGGAAGGGCTAAAACACGAAGCTGCTGATGTGTTCCAGGACAATTTACTGCGTGTTGGATTTTTATATTTTTTTTTTACCTGTTTTTATCACGGTTTGGGACTGGCAGGGCCTGAGGAGGAGGAGAGGGAGCAAACAATCCTCACATGGACCAAGGGTCCACTCAAAATGCCCTTCCCAAAAACTCATCACAACCTCAGTCCAGAGAGAACCAGGCAGGGATTGAGGGGATCCAGGGGAAGGATTGAGGGGATCTAGGGAAGGATTGTGGGGGGTCCAAGGAGGAATTGAGGGGATCCAGGGAAGGATTGAGGGATCCAGGCAGGGATTGAGGGGATCCAGAGAGGGATTGAGGAGTCCAAGGAGGGACTGGGGGGATCCAGGGAGGGATTGAGGGATCCAGGGAAGGATTGATGGGATCTAGGGAAGGATTATGGGGATCCAGGCTGGGATTGAGGGGATCCAGGCACAGACTGGGGGGATCCAGGGAAGGATTGAGGGGATCCAGGGAGGGATTGAGGGGATCCAAAGAGGGGTTGAGGGGATCCAGGCACAGACTGGGGGGATCCAGGGAAGGATTGATGGATCCAGGCAGGGATTGAGGGGATCCAGTCAGGGATTGAGGGGATCCAGTCAGGGATTAAGGGAATCCTTCAACCCAGCCCTGTGCCCATCCTGCTCTCCCAAATGTGTGGATTTCCCCCCATTTCAGGGTGAAATTTCAGGAATTTCAGGGCTTTCTCAGCCCTGACTGCACCAAGCACCCACCCCTGACCCTTCCTGGCTGATGTTTGAACAAAATTCCTCCTTATTTCCAGCACTGATCCAAAAGGGGAGGACAGGGAGTCGCTGGCCTTGGGAGCAGAGCCTGAAGGTGACTCTCAATATCTCTCTCAATTTCTCTCCTGATGAAATGAAATTATTGGTTTATTTGGAAAAAGAGAAAAGGACAAAGCACCCAAACACCACAGAATGAAGGACCTGCAGCAGGGAGCTCCACAGAACATAAATCACCTCTTTTAAAGGAAGAACGCTTCAGAACCTCCCAGCCCAGGGAGGAAGGAGCAGCTCTGTGGGCACCCTCTGCCTCCAAAATCCAGGAATTTCCCATCTCCATCACCCTAAAGACAGGCAAACATCACGGGCAGAGTTAAAGGGAATTAACTCATGGGAAAACCCCATTTCATTCGAGGAGCCTGGCTACTTCTCACCCAAATCTTTGCTTTTTGGGGTTGCTCCTGTTTAAAATTCCAGAGCCAAATCCCTCTGTGGTCCAGCACCGAGGGGGTTCAATGGGTTGACAGCAGGGACAGGGAAGCAAACACTCCCTTTTCAGTTCCCCCTGTAATTCCTCCTCCATCAGGTGCAGCTCTGCTCAGCAGCCAGGACGTGGGGATTGTTCCAGCCCCGTCCTTGTGACATTTCATTAAGCTGCTCGTTTAAAGCTTATCATTAGAGGGACTGGAAGAACTTAATTGCATCCTATTTTCCCTGCCTGGAGATGCATTGAAGGAGTCAGTTTGCATTTTGATATTTTTTTTCCTTTCATTATTTCAAGGTCTTGGTGCTGCACAGAATTTTAAGTTGCTCCATCTGCTCGGCTCCCTCCTCACCTGGGGCTGGCAGAACCCCTGCTATTAGAGCTGTCAATATTCCTCTTCCAAACTCGACCGGGAATGGAGATCACAGCCAGGAGTTTACCTGGGAAAGGCCTTTGCATAAGTGGGAAAAGGAATAAAAAGCCATAAAACCACACAAAATAGAGAATGTTTCTCTTTGCTGCAAGCAAAATCTGTTGTCCTCTCCTTTAAGATAACCCAAACAAAAACTCCCAACACTTCTTTACCCCACACAGGGGGGAAAAAATTCCAGCTTGAACAGCACCGAACCAAAAAAAAGGGTCACAACTTGAGGCAGGACAGCCTGACCTGAGTGTCCCCTGCAGGCTGGGCACAAAAATCCCCCGGTGTTGCCCTGGAGGAGCCCCTGCACCGCTGCCTTTCATTGTGCTGAGATGTGAAATCCTCTCTCTGTAGCAGCCACTGGGGAGGGCTCCAGAGAGCCGCTCCTCCAGAAGGTGAAGTGGCGCCCCGGGCTAGGTGGGATTACAAAAGCAAAGGGCACAGAGGGTTGGTCTGTGCAGGGAAAGGGCAGAGAGAGTCGTTCTGTGCAGGGAAAGGATTCAGAGAGTTGTTCTGCGCAGAAAAAGGACACACAGAGAGTTGTTCTGTGCAGGGAAAGGATTCAGAGAGTTGTTCTGCGCAGAAAAAGGACACACAGAGTTGTTCTGGGCAGGGAAAGGATTCAGAGAGTTGGTGTGTGCAGAAAAAGTATTTAGAGAGCTGTTCTGTGCAGGGAAAGGACACACAGAGAGTTGTTCTGTGCAGGAAAAGGATTCAGAGAGTTGTTCTGTGCAGGGAAAGGATTCAGAGAGTTGTTCTGTGCAGGAAAAGGGCAGAGAGAGTTGTTCTGTGCAGGAAAAGCTGCTGGAGCTCCCAAGCAGCACCCTGAACCAGGGGAAACTCATCAGGGTTATAAAGGCCAGGCTGGTGGGGCTGGCTCTGCTCCTGGCACGGGACAGGGCCAGCACAGGTCCCTCCATGGCTCAGCAGCACCGGGAGCAGCCCCTTCACTGCCCTGGGTCCCTTCCCATTTTCATTGTCCTGTGGTATTTTTGGGGTCTCCCATGGCAGGAAGGAATTGAGAATCTGACTCCACGTTCTTAGAAGGCTAATTTATTATTTTATTTTATTATATTATATAATACTATACTAAAACTATACTAAAGAATACAGAAACGATACTTATAAAAGGCTTAACAAGATAATAATGAAAACCTGTGACTCTCCAGAGTCCCAACGCAGCCTGACCGTGATTGGTCATGAAGTAAAAACAATTCTCATGTTGGATAAACAATCTCCAACCACATTCCAAAGCAGCAAAACGCAGGAGAAGTTTTTTTCTCTCTCTCCCAGTGACTTCAAGCACAACCTGGAGGGTTCAGCTCATAAACTGAACCTGCCCACGTTATCAGCATGGAAATTACTGAGCTCGCTCCGGCCATCGTTTGCTCTGTTCTCTCTTCTTTTTTTTTTTTTTTGTGCATATTTGGATTTCAGGGCACAATTTGTAGCAGTGGCCAATATATGGGGTGAACAATAGTTCACAGGCAGAGAGATAAGAGGATTAATAGAGCAAAAAATAACAGCATTCACTGTTATCTAAAGGTCAAGGAGAAATATAAATTGCATTCACTCGGGAAAAAGGACAAGCACTTTAAAATAAAAAGGCAAATCCTTAAAATGCAGAGCAAAGTTTGCTTCAGCCAGGGCGATTTTTATAATAATGATGCAAGGTTCATAATTATGTCAGATTATTATGGTCTATTATAGTCCAATTGTGCAGTAACTCCAGATTTTCTCTGTTCAGTGGAGCTGGGTCGAGCTTTAATTCCCATTCCCATTAATTCCCATTCCTTGACTGCACTTGTGAGCTCATCCCCACCAGGCTGGAACTGCCAGCTGGGATTTACTGGGCAGCTGGGAGCAGGCAGGAAGGATTTCCCTCACAGCCTGGATCTGATGGAGCTCCTGGATTTCATCTCCACCTCCCCAGGAAAAATCCTGCATTTCCACAGTGTCTGAACGCTTCTGAAATAACCCATTGGGTGTTTGCCACCCAAAAGGGCTGAAAATCCCCCAAATGAATCCAGGTGAAGCCGCAAGGGATTGATCAGCCCCTCCTGTTTCAGGATAAACACCAGCTTGCCTCAGGCCTTCATTCCTGTTCTTTTCCTGAGCTCTGGATTGGTTATTCCGCATTTTCCTCCCCCGGCCCATGGGTTTGGCTGCTCCCAGGGCACCAGGAAAGCCCCAGAGTGCAGCAGGGACAGAGCCCAGGGGTTCCTGAGCAGCTCCAGCAGCTCCTGGGTGAATCCTTCCTTCCCCAGAGCTCCAGCTGGGAAAAGCTCCCTGGCTGTAAAAATGGGGAATCAGGAATTCCTCATTATTGGGGAACAATGAATTCCTCATCATTGGGGAATAATGAGGAATAAATAAGGGCAATATTGAGGAAAAATGAGGAATAAATTCCTGACACCCCTGCACCATCCTAACAGACCCATTTCCAGCCCCACCTCATTGGGGAACAATGAATTCCTCATCACTGGGGAATAATTAATTCCTCATAATTGGGGAACAATGAATTCCTCATCATTGGGGAACAATGATTCTGACACCCCTGAACCATCCTTGCACATCTATTTCCAGCCCCAGCACATTGGGGAACAATGAATTCCTCATTATTGGGGAATAATGAGGAATAAATTCCTGATTCCCTTGCACCACCCTGACAGACCCATTTCCAGCCCCAGCTCATTGGGGAATTGTCAGCCTGATTTTTTAAGATTTTCTAAGCCTTCTGATGTTTACATTCTTGTAACAAACTTTCTCACACACTTTGTGTAAATAACTTACTGTTTTGCATTCTTTTATGAAAGAAGAAAAATTTGATGGACAGTTGGTTTGTCCAGCGTCGTTGGACAGGTGGCACTGTCACCCTCCAATCCACTGTCACTCTTGGAAAACTAAAAATGCTGGAGTCAGAAAATAAACTTCCCTTTTTTTTTACCTTGAGAACAGCAGCATGTCCATGTCATGTTATTTCGTGTCCTGTAGTAACAGGGAATAATGAATTCCTCATTATTGGGGAATAATGAATTCCTCATTATTGGGGAATAATGAATTCCTCATTATTGGGGGATAATGAGTTCCAGACCCCCTGCACCACCCTGGCACACCCATTTCCAGCCCCAGCTCATTTTTTGGGTGGATGAAGTGAGGCTGGAGGGAATTCTGCAGGTGGGAACGCCCCTGAGTGTCCCTGGAAGTGGATCCCGCACATGAGGAATCCCTGATTTTCCCTGATTTTTCCTGATTATCCATCTTTTCTTGTTTGCAGGGGGCAGGAAGAACCAGGTGGGGGTTTTCCCACTTTACCTGGCAGCAGGTACCGGGGTTGGGGCAGGGCCAGGGGGGATTTCAGTGCTGGGATTTCCCCGGGATGGAGCAGAGCTGGGATTTGTCACCCTCCATCACGGGGCTGATCCATCACATCCCTGGCTGGCCCCTGGCCACGCTCCCTCCCTGCTGGCCACCTGCCAGCCACAACAATTCCACTTTTCCAGGCAGGACATCTCCTCCCTCACAGCCTTAATCAGATTATCATTCTGTCATTGCTCACTCCTTGGCTGAACAGAATTCATCCAAAGGCGAGGGAGGCACAGCCAGGACAGGAATCTGAGTCCAGCTGCTGCTTTAACATTCAGAGGAGACAATAAAACTTTTAAAAGGCGACAATTTCTTCTCTTCTTCTCAGATGTTATCTTTGGCTTCTCAGCGATTGCTCCATGTGCCAACTGGTTTTCCATCAATCAGTGCATGATTCCCGCATTAAATAAATCCCCCTGCAAACCAGGAGCAGATGCTGCAGCTGGTGCCAGGGAGAGAACGGGAGGGAATTCCTGATAAATCACAAATGGAGCTGCTCTGGTCAGCTACAAACACCCAGGGGAAAATCCCAGGCTGTGCAAACAGCCCCCAGCAGGTTTGCTGGGAGACAATTCTCCTGCACGGGAAGGTGGGAAACACCTTTCCTGACAGGTTCCACCAGGAATTACAGAAACTTTTCCTGCCACACCATGCCCAGATGTCCTCAAGGGATGGAAAAATCTCCAGTTCCACAAGAAATTACAGAAATTTTTCCTGCCAAACCAGCCCCACCTCACCTCAAGGGATGGGACAAGCTCAGGTAAAGCTCAGGTTCCAGCAGGAATTACAGAAACTTTTCCTGCCAGAACAGGTCCACCTCACCTCAAGGGATGGGACAAGCTCCAGTTCCACCAGGAATTACAGAAATTTTTCTGTATTTTTCCTGCCACACCAGCCCTGACCTCAAAGGATGGAACAAGCTTCAGTTCCATGCGAATTACAGAAACTTTTCCTGCCAGACCAGCCCTGAGCTCAAGGGATGGAAAAGGATCCAGTTCCACCAGGAATTACAGAAACTTTTCCTGCCACACCAGCCCCACCTCAAGGGATGGAAAAATCTCCAGTTCCTCAAGGAATTACAGAATGTTTTCTGTATTTTTCCTGCCGCACCAAGGGATGGAACAAGCTCCGGCTCCATGAGAATGCCAGCTCAGGTTCCACCAGGAATTACAGAAACTTTTCCTGCCACACCAGCCCCACCTCAAGGGATGGAAAAATCTCCAGTTCCTCAAGGAATTACAGTTTTTCTGTATTTTTCCTGCCAGACCAGCCCTCACCTCAAGGGATGGGACAATCTCCAGTTCCACCAGGAGTTACAGAAATTTTTCTGTATTTTTCCTGCCACGCCAGCCCTGACCTCAAGGGATGGAACAAGCTCCAGCTCCATGAGAATGGCAGAGGCAGAGGGTGGCTGGAGCCCTGCAGAGCCCAAGGAAATGCCAGCCCTGCTTTGTGCAGGGGATAATGGCCCTGACAGGAGCCCTGAGCTCTGCTGGAGAGCCCCAGTAACGAGGCAGAATTCACTGGCCAGGGCCTGTCACAGGCACAAAATGCATTTGTGAGGAGCTGCATCGGGCCAAAGGCTTAATAAATTCAATAAAGTCCCCACTAAATGCATTAGTGCTGCCTGGGTATGATCTTGATGGATCGTGGAAGTTGCCCTGGAGCAATTAGTGCCGGGCCAATTGCTCAGATTCAATTGGAACAAAGCGCCGGCACTCGCTAATTCGGTTCCTCTAATGAGAGAAAGCATTTCTGAGGGGATGTGGGCAATAAAAGCTGCAAAACACCATTTAAAACGTGGTGACAAAAGTAAACAGACGTTCAGCAAGGCACTCGGGGTCATCCCTGGAGTTGTGTGGTGCTGAGGCCGCCCAAGGAGGGCACGGCGGGTGAGGAGAGCGGGACTGAGCCGAGTGCCTGCAGCTTGTGGGGAATAATTAATTCCTCATTATTGGGAATAATGAATTCCTTATTATTGGGGAACAATGAATTCTTCATCATTGGGAACGAGGAATTCCTCATTATTGGGGGATATGAGGAATAAATTCCTGCACCGTGCTGGCAAAACCATTTCCAGCCCCACCTCATTGGGGAATAATGAATTCCTCATTATTGGGGAACAATGAATTCTTCATCATTGGGAACGAGGAATTCCTCATTATTGGGGGATATGAGGAATAAATTCCTGCGCCGTGCTGGCACAACCATTTCCAGCCCCACCTCATTGGGGAATAATGAATTCCTCATTATTGGGGGAATAATGAATTCTTCATCACTGGGGAATAATGAGGAATAAATATTGGGGAATAATGGGGAAATAATGGGAGTAATAAGGGGAAATTGGGGAAATAAGGGGGAATATTGGGGAATAATGAGGAAAAAATTCCTGACACCCCTGCACCATCCTGACACATCCATTTTTAATCCCAGCTCATTGGGGAACAATGAATTCCTCATTATTGGGGAATAACTAATTCCTCATTATTGGGGAATAATGAATTCCTCAATATTGGGGATCAACGAATTCCTCATGCTTGGGGAATAATGAATTCCTGACACCCCAGCACCATCCTGGCACACCCATTTCCAGCCCCAGCTCATTTTTCTATGCATGAAGTGGGACTGGAAGGAATTCTGCCAGTGGGAAGGACCCTGGATGTCCCTGGAAGTGGATCCCACACACGAGGAATTCCTGGCCATCCCTCAGTCACCTTTTTCTGTTTGCATGGAGCACAAAGGCGGGGCTTTTCTCCTGCCCCCCTGGGATTGCAACAAGCCCTTCCCAACCTTATTTCCTTCAGGAAGTAACGAATCAGGATGAGAGCAGTGCCCAGGACCAAGCTGAGCTCTGTGAGGGACTCCCAAGGAGCTGAGGTGGAGAGGAGCAGCTGGAGGCTGTGCAATCCCAGGAATTCTCCTGGCAGCAGAGCACTCCGGATGGGCTGGGACAGAGCCAGACCAACTAAAACTTCATCTCTGCCACAAAAACAGAGGCAAGAAGGGAAACAATCCCCTTGCTTCAGTTTGCTTTGTCTTTAGTGGAAGAGCCCAGCCCGGGATGGCTCCGGGGCAGTGACAGCTCTGTCCCCATGTCCCCAGCATGGGGACTACTGTCGCAGACATCCCTTTTGTGAAAATCCTTTCTTAGGATTTTTCCTGCTGAAGCCAAGAAGTTTCAGCAACAAGAGGTAAACAATAATTATCTGCTGCTGTGGAATGCAACAGGTCCATCTGTGATTGGCCCATCTTGAATGTTTATAATTAATGGCCAATCAAGGGCCAAGCTATCTCGGACAGAGTCCGAGAGAGCTGCTTGTGTTACCATTCTTTTTTTTTTTTTTCTATTCTTAGCTAGCCTTCTTCTAGCTAAGAAGAAACCTTTCCTTCTTTTCTTTTTAGTTATAATGTAAAATATATATATCATAAAATAATAAATCAAGCCTTCTGAACATGGAATCAACATTCTCGTCTCTTACCTCACCTGAGAACCCTCACCCCACAGATCACCACAGCCAGGGGAGGGCTCCCCCAACCCCTGCTTCTGCCCAGCACCAAGAACTGAATTTAGAGCAGAAAACAGCAAAACCCTCCCTGCTCAGCACCTGAACCCAGCCCGGCGCTCACCTCGCTCCAGCTGCAAGCCAGCAATTAGTTCCAGCAAAACTGTGTTTGCTTATAGAACTAATTAGAGATCAAGAAAGTGGCTCACTTTTGATAATTACATGGTTGTGTCCCATCTATCAGCCACTGTTAAATTGTTGTTATATTAATGTAAAGCTCATAATCACGGCTGTTGGAAATTGAATAAATGTTCCTGCCAATTCTCTAATGCAATTAATTTACATAAAAGCCTCTGGAACTAAAATTGAAATGATATACGTCTTTCCAAGGGTTTCATTTAAAACAAAGCTAAATAATGAAGAAATTATAGATCTCCTTTCTTTTCTCTTCGCATTCTTATATTTACTAAAGTTAACGGCCAGATAATTGCTGGGTTGTGCCTAAACTGGAGTTGTTGCAGCAGGAGCTCATTGCCGTGCCCACAATTCATCATCCACCACGTGAACATTTCAGAGAGCCTCTTCCCAACCCAGGGAGCTTCCAGAGGAGCTGGAAGCATCCCCCAGGGATCCTATCCCTACCATCCCCATTCCCAGGGGATTTACCTTCCCCCCCCCCCCAAAATTAGGGAGTGAGAACAAGGGTTTCAGTTTTAGGGAAAAACCTTCAGAGCTCCCAGTGCTCCTGGCAGGACAGTCCTCAGCTCCATCCTTTCCAAATTTCCAGGGGATTTATGTTCCCCCCAGAAGTGGTGATGGAAATGAGGGTTTCAGTTCTAGGGAAAAGCCTCCAGAATTCCCAGTGCAGGGCCAGGACAACCCTCAGCTCCATTCCCGCCAAATTCCCAGAGAGATTTACTTTCTCCCCCAGAACCAGGGAGTGAGAATGAGGTTTTCAATTTTAGGGAAAAGCCTCCAGAACTGCAGGAGGCTGAGGAAGCTCAGGAAGCTCCGTTCCCTCAGCCATCACCATGGAAATCACACCCTGCTCTTTATTGGGGAATTTGCATCTGGAGCTGAGGCTGCTGATCGGGGCAGGTCTGACCCAGCCCTTCCTGATGTCTCGAGGTTTTGTGGTTGAGATGACCCCCAAGGTATTAAAAACTCTCTTTTTTCCCAGCCCCACGACTGAAGAAGAGGCTGAGATTTGTTGGTTTTGCTTCTCAAGGTTGTTCATTTTCTCTCATCTGTTCCATTCTTTCTCTGCCCTGCTGAGATCTGTCCAGCAGGTCGGGTTGTGGCACAGTCCCTGCCCTTGGCGTGGTGTTGGCTTTTTATACCGAGAACTATGTGTGCTTTATTTACAATAATTTTCCAACACCTATCACCTGTGTTAGACAGTCTGTCTCTACTCTAAACCAATCCAAAAGTGCCACCATCACAGCAGAAGATGGAGGACAAGAAGAAGGAGAGGAAGGACAGGATATGCCCAGATTCCTCCATCTGGCCTCTTGAACTCCCATTCTAAATCCCCAGATTTCTACTTTCTCACCCTGTGACAAATTCACTATCATTCCACTCAAACCCTTGTGGCTTGTAAATCTTCACACAAAGTTGGTAATTATTTCCATGGGCTAAAATCAAAGGCATGGGTGTTTTTGACTCTGTGCCGAGGTCTCTGAGCCCCCTGCCAGGGTCTGGAGTCCTCCAGGGCAGCCAGGGCAATGTCCTGGGTTCCAACACTGCTGCACCAAGTGCTTTTAATTTGTCCATCTCCAAACCCACCCCGGAGCAGGTCTGAACCTGCCACACCTGCCCTAAACCCGAGCAGGGGGTGCTGCCAGTCTGTGCTGAGGGAAAATCCTCCTAAATTAGGAGAGAACAGGATGAACATCGGGAACCCTCCTTGGCTATGAAAGGATGGGGAAAATATCTTAAATCAGCAGGAGAGAAGTGAATGAACATCAGGAATTCTCTCTGGCCCCTGAAAGGATGGGGAAAGTCCTCCTAAATCAGGAGAGAACTAGATGAACACCAGGAACCCTCCTTGGCCATGACAGGATGGGGAAAAACATCTTAAATCAGGGGAGAACTGGATGAACATCAGGAAATCTCCCTGGCCCATGAGAGGATGGGGAAAATCTCTTAAATCAGGAGAGAACTGGATGAACACCAGGAACCTTCCCCCACTCCTGCTGAATCCCTTCCCTTCTGATCCCCAGCCCCTCGCAGCTTTTAAGGCTCTGGCTGACATTTATATCTTTTTTCTCACAGCCTGGCACCGTTGTTCAAGGAGAGGAGTTGACTCAAGAGATAGAGGGCAAATAGATCTGAGTTTAAGTTCCCCGAATTTCCCTGTATTTATTACCCTGATTTATGGGGTCGTGCTGGTCTGGAGAAGTTTGTGCTAATGCCATAAAAAGCTCATAGGGCCAGCAGCTGTAATAAAACAGAAATTAGCTGTCACTGTCACAATTTCTGAAAAATCCTCTTTGCCCAGGATTCTTCTCCTGGGAAGCTGAGAAGCCTCAGAGAAAAATGAAAACAACAATTATCTGATTGCTGCTCCCGTGTTTGCTGCTTTGGAATGTGTTTGGAGATTGTTTATCCAACATGTGAATTGTTTTTACTTAATGACCAATCATGGTCCAGCTGTGTCGGACTCTGGAGAGTCACGAGTTTTTTCATTATTATCTTTTTAGCCTTCTGTCTGTATCCTTTCTGTATTCTTTAGTATAGTTCTAGTGTAGCATAATATAATATAATATAATATAATATAATATAATATAATATAATATAATATAATATAATGCCATAAAATAATAAATTGGCTTCTAAGAACATGGAGTCAGATTCATCATTTCCTCCCCACGATGGGGGACCCCAGAAAATACCATAACTACCCACAGAGCAGGATAGAGAGGTAGTTCTAGTATAGCATAATATAATATTATAATATAATACCATAAAATAATAAATTGGCTTCTAAGAACACAGAGTCAGATTCATCATTTCCTCCCCACGATGGGGGACCCCAGAAAATACCACAATTACCCACGGAGCAGGATAGAGAGGGGAGGGAGCAAAGGAGAGAGTCATGAAATCAGTATCACCAAGGTCTGGCTGAGATGTGCTCCTGTCAGAAATGCCAGAAATTTTTACCCTGGCTGGAGTGATGGAATTCCTCCCACCTTGGCCCAGAGCCCTGCAGGTCCTGGGGGCTCAGGGGTTTGGTATTTGACAGAAGAGCTCTGCAAGGATTTATTCTCCCCAAAACCAAGCCCTGCACTGGGGTGGGCGCTGAATTTGGAAAGGCAAAAGGGATGTGCAGGACTCTGACTGCAGTCCCCGGCAGCAGTGTCGTAAATTCTACAGGAATTACAGGAAATACAGGAAATTAAACACGGGAAATTAAATTAAATACAGGGAATTAAATACAATACAGGAAATAATGGGCACTTTGGGGTGGGGTTTCAGGGTCCTGCCCTTGTCAGAGCTTCTGGAATGAGATTTGGGGTGGCAGCCAGGTCCAGAGCCCCCTCCCAGCTGAGGAACTGCAGGAGCTCCCTGAGAAAACAAATCCAACCCATCACCAATCCCCTGCTCCTTCACTTGCGGTGGGATTTAAAATTTTACCCGGTGAGAGCCCAAGGACAGCTCGGTTTAACTGGAGATTGGAGAGGAAAGTGTCTGCAGCTCCAAATTCTCAGCTAATCTGGACCATTTGGGGCTGAACAAATTAAATGAGAAAATAATTTCCAAACAACCTTGGAGTAACTCAAACCTCCTTGACTTTCTGGATCTCAGAGTTTGGCCTTAAAGCATAGATGAGAAGTTAATACACACCAATAAAGAAAATAACCCCTAATTTCAATTCTATTTCAGCTTCCAGGGTGTTAAAAGTGGAATTAGCAATGATTTTAACCCGATATTATTGCTATTGTTTCCCTGCAAACAGCAGAACGTGGAGGGAGAAAGAACTTGCCATGTTTTATTTTTATACACCCAGAAAAGGAGAGCAGAGCCAATAAACGGAGGGTGTCCTACACGAGCTCCAGTATTGTATAAATCATGAATAATGCATCAGGCAGAAATGAGAAACTGCAACAGCATCAAACCTATATGGAAATAAATAAAACATAACAGCACAAGTGCAATCATGTCGGCCGTGTCGATAAAAATGTGTTTGTGTTTGGGCAAGGAGCAGGAGGAGGGAGAAAACTTCTCTGGTGAATGATTGTAGGAGTAATAATAATAATAATAATAATAATAATAATAATAATAATAATAATAATAATAATAAAAACAAGGCAAGGGTAATTAGCAAATGAACACCCAGCTCAGGGAGGTGTGGGGTGGGGGGAGCCAGGAGTGACAGGAGGTGGAAAAGGGGTGGGGAGGGGATTTCGGGGAAGGGTGGGAATGCAGAGCTGGGTTTGGATCTTTGGGGAAGGATGGGAATGCAGGGCTGGGTTTGGATCTTTGGGGAAGGATGGGAATGCAGGGCTGGGTCTGGATATTTGGGAGGGATGGGAATGCAGAGCTGGGTTTGGATCCTTGGGAAGGATGGGAATGCAGGGCTGGGTCTGGATATTTGGGAAGGATGGGAATTCAGGACTGGGTCTGGATCTTTGGGGAAGGATGGGAACGCAGAGCTGGGTTTGGATCCTTGGGAAGGATGGGAATGCAGGGCTGGGTCTGGATATTTGGGAGGGATGGATTCACACCCTGCACATCAGCAGCTCTAATTCCACACCTGGAACAGCTCTGTCCCAGAAAATCAGAGGGGATTCGGGAACTGGGCAAAATCCCAGTTCTAATCTCAGGCGCCAGGGTTAAATCCCAGCTTTACCTTCCCCAGAGGGCCGTTGGCACAGCCAGGGCCTCCCTGCCCCCTTCCTGCCCCTCTGCAGGGCCACGCTGAGGGGGCAGAGTGCAAGAGGGAAGGAGGTGGCTCCTGCTGTGCCATCCCGCTGGAGTCTGCTCCTCCAGGAGCTGCTCACGCCCTTCATCCCCCTCTCCTGGAGCACAGCTCCGCACCAAAAGCAGCTCTGGGGGTTTGGATCATCAGCTAAGCCCAGCAGAGCCGAGCTTTAATGGGATCCAAAGGAAACTTGACTCAAGGACAAACCCTCCACTCGCCTCCTGTAATGATCCCTGTGTTTCCAAGGAAATCTCGTCCCCCTAAGATTACCAGGAACATTTAATGCAAATTGGATGCATCCCTCTTTTCTTTAAGACTCAAAATAATCTATGCATATCTTTCTATTACTTCTCAGAGCCATTAGCCAGGATGAGTTCATATTTTTATTCCCTTTGCACACTGAATGCTTCTCCTTCCTTTGGGGTGGCAGCTTTTATTATTGAAGTCAGCAAAACCTGAGCAATCCCATTACCTGCTCCCTCCCTCCCAACCACCCCTGATTTACGAGCCAAAATCAAGGCTTGGATTGCTCAGAGCTGCTCCCATTTTCAAACAAAATCCCAAATAACTGATCAGAGTTGCTCTGGTGATTGAAGCCACGACAATTAACGGGTGGGAGCCGTTCCCCAGATCCGCTGTTCCGATTTCTTTAAGGTTTCAGCTCATCAAAGAGCAGATTTGGCTCCTCACAAAGCACTTAAGGGATGGCTTGATAACACTCCTGAAGCAGCACAGAAATGTGATAGCAGCTGAAGAAGCCACCAGGAGCAGGAAGAACTGGATAGTGAAGTTTGATAAAATCTGATCAAAAACAGAACTTGTCTCCTTTTTTGTTGGTGTGGGTTTGTTTTGGTTTTGGGTTTTTGGGTTTGGTTTTTTTTTCCTTTTCATGGAGATATTAAATCTTTGGCACTCTGTGTCTTTGCTGCTTGGGAAATGTGAGCCCAGGTAGTTTATATTAGAATAGTGGAATATGGGACTGTTGGATTGCTGAATCCAGAGGGGCAATGCTGGATCCAGAGGGAATTAATTGTTGGATTTCTGGATCCAGAGAGGCTGGAATGTGGGATTGTTGGATTTCTGGATCTAGAGGGGCTGAATTGTTGGATTTCTGGATCCAGGGGGGCTGGAATGTGGGACTGTTGGATTTCTGGATCCCAAGGGGCTGAACTGTTGGATTTCTGGATCCAGGGGGCTGGAATGTGGGACTGTTGGATTTCTGGATCCCAAGGGGCTGCATTGCAGGTTTGCAGGAATGCAGGAATGCAGGAATGCAGGATTGCAGGATTGCAGGATTGCAGGATTCCAGGATTCCAGGATTGCAGGAATGCAGGATTGCAGGATTGCAGGATTGCAGGAATGCAGGAATGCTGTCCCCAGGCTCCTCCCGGCCAGGGGAGGGTGGCAGCTGTGACAAGTGACCAACGCAGGCAGGGCAGGCAGGGCTGGGCCGTGCCAGAGCCGTGTTTGTGGGGGATTAGGAACAGCCCAGCCCTAATCAAAAGGCACAGGAGGGAGGCACGGAGAGGCAGGGACAGACAGCGCTGGGGTTGGGGCAGCAGGGAGGGAAATCAGCCTGTGACGTGAGATCCCTTTGATCAAACAAATCTGTTCCTGCTCCCCTTCCCTCCTGTCACGGCTGGGAATGTCTTGTGCCTTTGGGGAGGGGGGAAATGTGGGGATGCAAATTGGTGCTGGCGCTTGGAATGGAGAGGGATGGGATGGGGTGGGATGGGATGGGATGGGATGGGATGGGATGGGATGAGGATGAGGATGGGCAGTATGGGTTTAATTCTGTGGGGCTCTGATGGGGGAGGATGAGCAAACCCCACACAGATTCTGGGCTCAATCCTGGCCTCCTGGAGGCATTTATGGGGACACTGGGGGGAAAGGACACGCTTTAGGGGGCAGGGAGGAAGGGCTGCATGGGCGGCTGAGGGTTGATTCTCATTTCCTCCCTCTCACCACCCAAGCAACTCCCAAGGAGCCAAAATCAGCCAGAACCTGCTGCTGAGCACTGCCAATTCCTTATTTTCATTCCAGAATGATCCACAGGTCGGATTTAGGGGAAGCAAAGGAAGGTTTGTCCTTCATTCCGGGTGAGCTGCCCGTCCCCCTCAGGTCCAGAGCCCTGCCTCTGTTTGGGCTCCCAGGTGCTGTTGTTTTGCAAATTAATAACGAGAGAATTGATATTTATTTGCTGGAGATGCTTTTCCCCGACTCAAGGAGCCAACAGCAGAGTGGAGATGAGCTTGTGAAGTGGTGCATAAAAAGAAATCTAATCTTGGCAAATTAGATAATAGAGAGCACTATTAGCTGTGGTTTAGATATCCTGGTTGATAATCTGCATTAAGAAGGGCTTTTTAGCCTGATCCATCTGCACCAGTTCTTACCAATGTCCAAACAATCACAAGTGAGAGTAAATAAATAGCGAGGAAACCCTGATAAGAATTTTATCGATCTCCTCTCTCTGCTCTGAAGCTGGCATTGATTCCAGTATTTGCAGCTAAGGTTCATTTTTGAAGCCTCTTTGCCAAGCAGCCTCAAGTTTCTCATAATTTCATTTCGGAGTGGGGGATGTTGTTTGTATCAGAATATCTTATTAGCAATAAAAGGATATTCCCTATAATTGAATAACTTCTCAATTAACTCCTTGGAGAGGCAGCAAAAACAACCAATTCCCTCCGATTCACCCTCAGCAGGAGGCCCTGGAATTACCAGCGAGTCAATTAACATCCTTCCACCCAAATGACAAATAAGGACGGCAAATGCACGGGATGGAAAGGGGCACATGTGGAAAATGAGCGGGGGATTAAAAATGTGGGAGAAATATACAGCGCAGCATTTCCATGGGAAGCACGGGTGCACAGAGATTGGGGATGCAAAGGGAGAAGATTCAGGGGTTATTCCCTAAAAATTCAGCGTTCATGGAGTTCAGGCCATCCCAGCAGTGAGGGAGGAACTGGAATTCCTGCTCCCTGCCTGGGGTTGGGATGGGATCAATGGGATCGATGGGATGGGATGGGATCAATGGGATCAATGGGATGGGATGGGATGGGATGGGATGGGATGGGATGGGTGGGATGGGATGGGATGGGATGGGATAGGGTAGGGTAGGGTAGGGTAGGGTAGGGTAGGGTAGGGTAGGGTAGGGTAGGGTAGGGTAGGATAGGATAGGATAGGATAGGATAGGATAGGATAGGATAGGATAGGATAGGATAGGATAGGATAGGATAGGATAGGATGCTCTTTAGGGCTCGTCCCACTCTGGGATTCCCTAGATCAGCCCCTGCTCCTAAAAAAGGGTCAGATCTCCTCAACCCACCCGAGCCAAGCCCCCAGTCCCTGTTTTTCACCAAATGAAGCCCTGCCTGGGGCATCTGCACAGAAATTAAAGCTCTGACAGAGCTCAGGGAGGGAGAACCCCGAGCTGCTCGTGCTTTGTTTGTCCAATCCTGCCCTGACATTCACTTCCAAACGTTGATTATTTGAGGAAATAACGGCTCTGGCATTTAGAAAGTCAGCTCCCATCAGCTGCAGCTCCAGACGTGCTGTGTAATTGGGGGATTCTAATTGCAAATAAGAACCTTTTTCTCCTCAGGAGCCAGGTCTGAGTTTGTCTAAGGTAATGAAGCAGGGGCTGAAGATCAGGCCTGGAACAAATTGCATTAAGGGGAATCAGGCACTTGTCTGTTCAGATTTCTTCCCTCAGAAAAGCTTCGTGTCACCCAGTCCCCACGGCTCAGGGGCTCTGCTGATCCACAGAGCTCCAGCAAGAGGGGAAAAAAACCAGCGATTAAAGCAAAATATTACAATGAACCCCCCATTCATCCACCTCTCCAGAACCACCAGCGCTTTCTCCTGGCTTTGAAGTCCCTGTGGGTAAATAACAGGGAGAGGTTGTTGCTATGGAACTCCAGCATTGAAATGGATGAGGCAGAGTGACCTTTGCCTCCGGAGATGATGTGCAAGCTATTTATATGCACAGCTGTACAAATTGCCCGAGTTTAATGTTAAATTCCACGGAAAATCATCTTTGCTGTGCTGCTTTTGAGGAAAGGACGGGGTTTAAATATTTAATGGGCTCTCTGGCTGTGCAGGCACATTTGGTGTTACATAAGTGAGCAGCAGAGAGCTCATCCTGGCTAGGTCTGCTCTAATGAGAGTGAATTCCAGGGGATCCTGAGAACGCCTGGGAGGTGCAGCTTGAATTCTTTGTGTCACCTGCTCCTGGCAGGAGAACCCTCAGCTCCATTCCCTCCAAATTCCCGGGGGAATTTACCTTCCCCCCAGACCTGATGATGGAAATGAGGGTTTTAGTTCTAAGGAAAAGCCTCCAGAACTCCCAGTGCAGGACCAGGACAATCCTCAGCTCCATTCCCTCCAAATTCCCAGAGGAATTTACATTCCTCTAGAACTGGGGAGTGGGAATGAGGGTTTCAGTTTCAGGGAAAAGCCTCCAGAACTCCCAGTGTGGGACCAGGACAACCGACAGCTCCATTCCCTCCAAAATTCCCAGAGAAATTTACCTTCCCTCCCCAAAATTAGGGAGTGAGAACAAGGGCTTCAGTTTTAGGGAAAAACCTTCAGAGCTCCCAGTGCTCCTGGCAGGACAATCCTCAGCTCCATTCTTTCCAGATTCCCAGGGGATTTATGTTCTCCCCAGAACTGGTGATGGAAATGAGGGATTCAGATTTAGGGAGAAGCCTCCAAAATTCCCAGTGCAGGACCAGGACAACCCTCAGCTCCATTCCCTCCAAATTTCCAGGGAATTTATGTTCCCCCCAGAATCAGGGAGCGATAATGAGGTTTTCAATTTTAGGGGAAAAGCCTCCAGAATTCCCAGTAGGACAACCTTCAGCTCAATTCTCTCTAGAATTCCCAGGGAATTTACCTTCTCCCCCATACATGGTGATGGAAATGAGGTTTTCAGTTTTAGGGAAAAGCCCCCAGAGCTCCCAGTGCTCCCAGTTCAAGGAGGAGCTGAGACTCTCCTCATCCACAGCATTTTGCATCATCAAAACCCAACGATTTTGCTCACAAAACCAACTAATTCAGTGCTCAGGGCCACCACCCCCAATCCACCAGTGATCTGGGCTTTGCAGGGTTTAAAATCTTACCAAATAATGCAGCAAATGAACGGAAACCTGTTGGTCCTGCAGAGCTCAGGGTGAAGTTGTTTAAACCCCCCAACATCACCCAAAAAGTTCCTTTTCTCCCTTAGTTGGCAAAATCCTGTCAAAACCTTATTTAATCTGTGCAATAAAATGATACTTAGCCTAAAAATCTGGTTAATGGGTTGTTAGGATGCAAGAAGTGAGCACCAATGCTCATTATTCTTTTGTTTCCCTTTCTAAAAGCCCCTTTTGTTTTTCTTTTTCTTTTTTTTTTTTTTCCTGCAGGAGTTGTGCCTGTAAATGAAAACTCACTGGCAAAGTCCTGACTGAAAAATTCAGGCAGCTGGAGTTAAAAACACAAAGCCCTGGGCGCATTATGGATTTTACATACATTTGTGCGCTGTTGCAGCCCTCTGTAAGATTTAAAAATAGGCCAGAAATTGTCCACAATTCTTTGTGCAGGCCCTTGGAACTGGAC
This sequence comes from Camarhynchus parvulus, assembly GCF_901933205.1. Classification (NCBI taxonomy): domain Eukaryota; kingdom Metazoa; phylum Chordata; class Aves; order Passeriformes; family Thraupidae; genus Camarhynchus; species Camarhynchus parvulus. The sequence continues at coordinate 3,638,761 of NC_044592.1, forward strand.
ATTAATTTATAGCAGCTGCACACCTGACCCGAGACAATATTTTTTAATAACAGGGGGAGGTTTAATGCTTGAATCAACAGGAACCCCTCCAAAACTCCATGATTTACTCCAAGATTAAAGGCTGGTGTAAATAAAGGATATTCAGACAATGGAGCACAGCAGAAAGAGGGAAATACAACGCTTCCAGTTGCTGTTAATTTGCATTTCCAGAGGTGCTCCAGATGTGAGACAGATAATGCAGGGCCACAGGCACTGAGCAGATTCTTCTGCAGCAAAAGGAAGACTCATCACCAGTGCTGAAGGGAATGAAGTTATTGGAGAGCTTTAAACTCCGCTCTTTTCTCAGGAAATGAGGATTTAAATTGGATTTATCTTCCCCCAGTCAGGACAGATGAATCAGCACTGGGAGAGGAGTTTAACTGAGCCAGCAGGGCTGAATTGAGCAGGTTTGGGATGCAGGAAACACAAAGAGCTGGGGACTGTTTTGTTCATCATCATTCACTGCCTGCTGCACCTCAGGACTGGGCAAACAAGAAATGTTTGGGAGAGCTGAGGGTGAGTTATGAGCAATAAACCCAAATTCCCAAAGCCAGGGGGATGAATCCTGCTGGATCTGAACCCCAAATCTCCTCAGTCCCCCCAGAGCCTCCTGCAGCCCAGGGAGGAGAGACTTTATTTTATTATTTTATTCTTTTTTTTCCTGTATTTTTGCATTTTTTCTGTATATTTTTCTGTACTTTTAATGTATTTTTCTGTATGTTTTCTGAATTTCTTTCTGTATTTTTTCTGTAATTTTTCTGCAATTTTTCTGCATTTTTTTCTGCCTTTTTTTCTGTAATTTTTTCTGAATTTTTGTAATTTTTCATTTAATCAATTAGAGGCACAACCAGCCACTAAAGGAATTTTCACAACTTTTTAAGCCCATTAATTGACCCTGAATGGCTGAGCAGTAAATCCTGGAGTCCTGCAGGTGCCCACGAGGGTTTTTCAGTGGAGTGCTTGAGCTTTCACCTCATTTTAGCAATTTTGATCCCTCAAAAATCAGCACAAACCTTCATCCTGCGCCTTCAGAGGTTTGTGCCTGTGCTCTGAGCATTTAGTGCTGGCAGGAGTTGGGGAATTGGGGTGGAAAACGCAGATCCTGGGCAGGAGCTCATTGTTATTCCTGTGTTTTTCTCCTTTTACCAAGGGCCCTCATTTCCCTCTCAGCGATGCTGCTTCGAGTGCATTGGATTTGACTCCTCACTTCCACCTGCCAGAGATCAAACATTCAAGAGCCCCGAAAAAACACCCTCAAGTGGTTCCCAAAAGCCAAACAAAACCAGCCCAGGAAATGGGAAACAACGTGCGAACGAGAGCTCCAGAGATGGGAAATAACAACAGGGAAAAAAAAAAACAAACAGAAATTGTGATTTCCACCCGTGGAAAGGAGGGGAAATAATCGGAGTCCAGTTTGTTCCAGCAAATAAACCCTGAGGGGCTGCAGAGGGGAAATGCAGGGTCTGGGCAGCTCAATTTGCAGTAATTAACCCAAAACAAGAGGTTTGTGGATATTTTATCTATGGGGGAGGGAAAAACAGTTGTGTCAGCATCGATCCCCTTTTCTGAGGGAAAGGGAAAGGAATTAAAATAAAATGGGTTTGATGGAATCAGCGGTTTCCTGGTGAGTTTCAAGCACCAAAAGAATCAGGTGGTTCCCTCAGGTGAGGTGACATCCATGGGGCTTTTCCCGAGGGGAAAAAAAGCTCCTTTGGGGAGAGCTGTGGGGTTTGGGCAGAGTTTGGGGCAATCATTGCCCAGGAAATGTGAGGTGCCAGGTGGGACAGCAGCGCTGGAGCTGGGAGTTTCACTGAATTAACGACTTGGTGGATCTGCTTTATCCCAAAATCCCGAGCCCAAGGAAGGTTCAATGGGGAGAGTTTAATGCTGATCTCTCCAGGTAATCCCCTCCCGCCCCACAGCTGCTGGGATCCTGCAGCACCTCGGTGCTGCCCCCTCTGAGCCTGGGCAGAGGCAGCAGCAACCAATTCCTCCATGGAAATCAGAATTTGGAATGGCCACAAGGCCCTGCCTCAGAAAAACCCCACAGCCCCCGTGTCCTTCATGAGATCCTATAATGTTCCCTAAAAAAGGCCAGTCTGGGCTCAACCCAGCCTGTTTTAGGGGTTCTTTTCCTCTGTAGGTTCCGCACATTGGGCAAAGCTGGAATTTATTTATTTAAATATGATTTAAATTCACTTTTTCCATCAGAGCTCCTCATTTGATCCTTCCTGGCTCCTGCCCAGCGCTCGCACCAGATGTTGCAATTTGCACCTGGTGGGTTGGTGTTTGAAAAGCCCCATTTCTGCTTTTTCCTCCATAAACAGAAGTAAATCTGTCTTTAGCACCTTTGATGAATTCCGTGCACTTTTCCCACCTATTAACTCCTCCAGCTGGGTGCTACCACGAGCAGGAATCCAGCAGGGATGTGGAGGAGGTCACTGCCAACCCCAAACTGCCAACCCCAAATGGCCAATCCCAAACTGCCAACTCAAAACTGCAAACCCCAAACTCCCAACCCCAAATGGCAAACCCCAAACTGCCAACACCAAACTCACAGCTCCAAACTGCCAACACCAAATTCCCAACCCCAAACTCCCCGTCCCAAACTCCCAACCCTAAACTGTCAGCCCCAAACTGGCCACCCTAATCTGCCAGCCTCAAACTGCCAATGCCAAACTGGCCTCCCCAAAGTCCCAGCCCCAAAATCGCAATCCCAAACCGGCCACCCCAAATTCCTAATCCCAAATGGCAAATCCCAAACTGCCAATCCTAAACTCCCAATCCCAAACTTGCAGCCCCAAACTCCCAACCCTAAACTACCAACCCCAAACTGGCCACCCTAATTGCCCAACCCCAAACTGCCAACGTAAAATGGCTAATCCCAAACTGCCAATCCCAAACTTCCAACCCCAAATTTGCAGCCCCAAACTCCCAACCCCGAACTGCCAATGTAAAATGGTCAATCCCAAACTGCCAACCCTAAACTGGCCATCCTAAACTGGCAACCCCAAGCTGGCCACCCCAAATGGCAAACCCCAAACTGCCAATCCCAAATTCCCAACCCCAAACTGGTCACCCTAATCTACCAGCCCCAAACTTCCAACCCCAAATAGGAAAACCCCAAACTGCCAATGCCAAATGGCCAATCCCAAACTCCCAATCTCAAATGGCAAACCCCAAATGGAGAACCCCAAACTGCCAATGCCGAATGGCCAACCCCAAACTCCCAATCCCAAACTGCCAGCCCCAAATGGCCAATCCCAAACTCCCGACCCCAAAGTGGCTGTGAGGAGCTGCTGCCATCAGCTCCTCCCCACCCTGCACGAACGTCTCCTCTCAGACAATTCCCAAAGCTCTGCAGCACCAGAAGTTCCTTTCCTACCCCGAGTTTCCTCGGCAATAACAAAAATATCTCCAGACAGAGCTCGGGGAGGCAGCAAGAACAGAAGGAATGTGAAGAGTTCAATTGTGAGTTAGAAATGAAAATGGATTTAATCTGTCTTGAAACTTCTGGAAAAGTCCAAAATGGGCATTTCCTTGTTTGTTCAGCCTGGTTTTGTTGGTTTTGGTTTTTTTTTTTTTAAGCGCAGAACTGCAGGGGGTGCAATCGGAGCCTTCATCACTCACATTGGGCTCATTTCTTACCCCACCCAGCCCTGCCAGACGAAAACGTTCCTTCGCCTCCGAGAGCAATGAGAAATTCAAGTGGCAACAAAAGAAAGTGGAGCTGGGAACTGCAAAGGAGTCCAGCAGGGAGGGGAAAAAGGAAAAAATAAAAAAACCAAGACAAGAATGTGGTGATCACGACCTGTTTTCATTCACTGCTTTCCAATTAAAGTGATTTTTCTTAGAAGAAAACCTTATCTCTGGAACACATTCATTTCTTCTCAGCCTTCTGTGAAGGCAAATTGAAAACTCACGGGGTAAAATTTGACTTCATGGTAAAATTACAACCAATTTTTCCCTCACAACAATAACAACACAGCCGCTTGCAGTTTTCAAATCAATTTTCCCTTCTCTTTTACTGAGGTAAGTGGCACAGTTTCCACGATTTGAGATGTTTTTTCCCCCCACTAAAGATTTCTACTTAACCTTGACCACGATCACACAATTCCTGCCCCTCCTCCATGAAATCACTGCTAATTATCAGTGCAGGGATGGACTCGGTGCAGCCTAAAAGCTCATTTACCACAAATCCCTGCCAGGTGAATTTCCTCCTTGCCGGGAGCCAGCCCAGCCTCACCATCACCATTTCACAGCACAAAGAAATGAGTTAAAACCCCCCAAAATCTGCATTTCCAGGACTCTTTTTCCTTCTCCCAGCTGGGCACCTCCCCTTCCCTCTGCTCTTAGGCTGTTCCCAGGAAAAAGACGTTTTTCCTGGAATTATTGTGAATTATTCTGCCAGAGCAGGCAGAACCAGCAGCGATTTTCAGATCAATTTACAGGACATCCCACTTACTTCATGTCGCTGTTCCACTCCACTGCATTCATTACTTAAAACGTGTCCTTAAAATTGAGTTTTCATCTCCTGTTCCCCGCGGTTCTGGAGTGCAAAAATCTCCTCCTCGGCCCTGGGGCTGCTCATTTCCATCCCATTCCTCGCTCCCACAAAGAACTTTTCCAAACTGAAGGGTCTAAAGCCATTCTCCTTTGCAGAGGTGATTTATAAATGGGTTTTTTTGGGTGTTAACAGGACCTTTAAACCCAGAGCATTTCTGGATTTCCCAGCCACGTGGGGAAGTTGGATGAATTAAACCGAGTTTTTTTTTTTTTTTTTTTTAATTCTAGTCTATTTTCTCAGCTTTTAGCCCGGCTTTTCCAGCCCTTCCACAGCATTTCTGCTGCTCAGCCACTGGAGGAGTAAAATTCCAGCTGGTGAACTCTGAAAGGAGAGGAAATCCGAAAAAAAAAAGCTTTTTTCTATGCACACTTCCCAGCAGTGTAAACATCTCTGAGGGAAAAGGAGTCACTCCCAATTTCCCTGATAGGGGGAGAAATTAAAACGTGATTTATACACTTGGAAGCAGAAATAAATCAGAGTTTCCCCAGGCCAGGTGCTGTTAAAAATTGAAATAAATGGAGAATTCTCCATCTCGTGGTGCTTTTGGTGCAGATATTGGGAATTCAGCTATGGGGGCTCAGGAGGAGCAATAAATACAGAAAAAACCCAAAGTTATACTGAGGATGTTAAAACATCCCCCACACCACAACCGAGGCTCCAAACTCAGTTTTTTTCAGGCCATAAAATTGAGAAATACTTAAAGAAGAGAAGGAAATGAGAATGTGGTTGGGTTTCTGGTGCTGGTGCCATTCATACATGGAAAAAACCCTGCACAGCCCCAGAATCACAAAGATTTTGCCAATTTTGAGAGACTTCAGAGCAATCTTGTTAGGAAAATTAATCCCCAAACACCAGAGGTTTATGTCCAAAAAGGAGACAGATGAGTCCTTTGACTTTGTTCCAATCAAGGCAGAGGCCATGGGGCATTCCCCTGGGGTCTCTCCAAGTTTTGGAGGGCGCAGCCTCCCTTTTTATCCCAATTTCCAGCCACATTTCCCTTCTCTCTTTCCCCATTTCTGAGGCACTTGAGAGGTTCAGACTTCCCAGAACACCTGATCCCAAAGATTCCCCTGTAATGTACAGCCCTCCCTTTTGATTTTTAATTCTTATGGAATTTAGGGGATTTTCCCCACTGTTTCTTTCATCTTTCAATGTCTAATGTCATTTCTCAGCAACCCTAACGTTTATTTGTAAAAGCAAATCTCTTTTTCCATTCATCAATCAGTGGAACCCTTCCCATTGTTTCTTTTCTCTCCCATTGCTGGTTTTATCTCCCAGCAGCCCCGCAGCTTGTTTGGAAACACAAATCCCCCATTCCTCTCAATCTGAACGCGCTGTGACACCAAACCAACCCCAAAATTGCTCCTTTGAGCATCCCTGAGCTCCCCAGCCACTGACCCCACAGCTCCTTTATTTCCAGGAACTTCCTGAGAGGAATAAATCTGAGCCAGCTCTGGGCAGCCCCGGCCAGCTCAGGTTTGTGGTCAGAATCTCTCATGGTGACCGGAGCTTGGACCTTGGCTGCAACCCCACCTGCACACCCCGCTCTGAAAATATCCATGGCAAGGCTGCATTTACTAAAAAAGGTGAATGCACCAAGATTCTGCCTTTTTTCAACATTTTTCAACCTTTCATCAACCTTTTTTTCAACCAATTTCCCCTTTTCCAACCTTTCAAAAGGTTTAGGCTGGGTGCACTCAGCCTCTGTCACACTCGGAGCAATCTGCGTGTGAAGTGTGCACACCATAAACCTACACATCTTATTTAATTAGTAACTAATTCATTAATAATAATAAAAAATTAAATGTTTAATTAAATATTTTAAGAATTGCTAAATATTTTAATTAGGAATTAACCTGCACATTTGTTTAATTAATAAATATTTAAATAACGCTATAAAATAATTAAATATTTTAAGAATAACTAAATATCTAAATAGGAATTTACCTACACGTTTATTTAATGATTTTATTTATTTAGTTATTTATTTTATTTTAATTTGTTATTTATTTCTGTGCCATATTTCCCTTTCACACGCAGCTTGCAGCACGTGGCTCTCAAAGCCCCAGCAATATTCAGCGTGTCGGGGCTGTCAGGATGATTAACAAGAGGAATTTGAAAAGAAAACAGGAGGTAGTTAAGACTTGCTCTCAGAATATGATTTATGGAGGTGTTTTCTGACAGAACCACGCTCAGAAACCTGAAAGGAGGGCGGAGCAGGTTGGGTTTGGCTTCAAGATCCTTTTGTTTTGCAGAGTTGGTTAAAATCAGTGAGAAATGATGAGGAAAATTGGATCTCTTAAAGATAAGGGACACCAGGGGAGACCCAAATCCCAGATATTCCACATCAGCCTGTTCCTGGTGGAACAGCAAATCATGCACAGCACTGAGGGGTAAAACAGAAAAAATTCACAGCATTGAGTGTGAGTGAAAGACAGGAAATAATTCATAGTGTTCAGGGGTAAAACAGAAAAAAATTCACAGTACTGAGGGGTAAAACGGAAATAATTCAAAACATTGAGGGGTAAACCAGAAATAATTCACAGTATTGAGGGGTAAAACAGAAATAATTCACAACATTGAGGGGTAAAACAGAAATAATTCACAACATTGAGTGTGAGTGGAACCCAGGAAATAATTCATAGCATTGAGTGTGAATGAAAGACAGGAAATAATTGACAGCATTCAGGGGTAAAACGGAAATAATTGATAGCACTGAGGGAAATCTGTTCCCAGGTAGACCAGGGTGGGTTTAATGGACGCCCCCAAGGCCATCACTGCCCAAGGTTTGTCTCTCAGGGTTTTGTTTCTTTTATAAAGTTCTTTCCTGAGTCTCCAACCACGGAACTGCCCCAGCCTGGCTGGATTCCTCCAGGTGCTCCTGGATGCAGGAACATCCCCAATTTTAACATTTTTTTGCTCATCCCTGGGGCTGTCTGCAAGGCCAGCTGAATGGGAAGGATCCTCTGAGATTTTCTCACTTTGCATTTTGTTAAACATTAAAGGGGATGAATGAGAGGAGGAACCCCAGTGCTCAAAACCCTACGAGGAGGAACCCTGTGCTCAAAACCCCAAGAGGAAGAACCCCAGTGCTCAAAACCCCAAAAGGAAGAGCCCCAGTGCTCAAAACCATGAAAGGAAGAACCTCAGTGTTCAAAACCCCAAGAGGAAGAACCCCAGGGCTCAAAACCCCAAAAGAGGAACCCCCTGCTCAAAACCCCAGAAGGAAGAACTCCCTGAGCTCAAAACCCCAAGAGTGTGAAAAATGAACCCCACTGCTCAAAACCCCAAAAGGAAGAATCCCTGTGCTCAAAACCCCAAGAGGAGGAATTTCCCTGCTCAAAACCCCGAGAGGAGGAACCCCAGCGCTCCAAACCCCGAGAGGAGGAACCTCAGTGCTCAAAACCCCAAAAGGAAGAGCCCCTGTGCTCAAAACCCCGTGGGATTTAGGGAAAGGATCCTCTGGGATGGATTTCTGAAGCAGCTTGGAAACATTTCCCCTCATTTTTCACCCCCTCTTTGTCCCAGCATCACCAGGGGGTTCTGCTTATTTGAGTTCCAGCAAGCGGGGTCAATTTACTGATTTTAAATCAGCCTTTAATGCAGCTTTTGAGAGGTTTCCTCTCCAATTTAAGGCAATTTAAGCAGCTGTTCATTCTGACCGAGGGGTCAGCTGCGCTTGGTAAAACACCGTGCAGATCAAGGAGGGGCAGGTGATTGTCAGGGGCTGCAGCAGCTGCTCGAGGATGAAAATGGGGAATTTTGCTGCTGTTGAGACCCAAATCTCACCAAGTTTGAGCGAGTCCCCACTCGAGCTTCTCCCCCTGTGCAGCCCCAGGAGTTCTGACTCCAGTTCTCCCCTCCCCATCGAAAGGAATGAGGGAGATTTGTCCTCACAAACTGTGGGACTGCTGAGAAATCAAACTGGATACTGAGAGGTGAAAGAAACAATGGGAAGAACCACAAATCCCATAGGAATTTATCAAAGGAAGAATGGAAGAACCATAAAATCCTATGGAATTTATGAAAGAAAGAATGGGAAGAACCATAATGAAATTAACTATAACGAGTGAAAGAAAGAATGGGAAGAACCATAAATTCCTCAGGAATTAATGAAAGGAACACTGGGAGGAACCAGAAATTCCATGGGAATTCATGAAAGAAAGAATGGGAAGAACCATCATGAAATGAAATTAACCATAATGAATGAAAGAAAGAATTGGAAGAACCAGAAATTCCATGAGAATTCCACTGATGGACTCAAGGAAAAGACAAAGGGGGATAGGTTAGAAGGGGGTCTGGATTAGAGGATTTGGGAAGTCTGAACTTCTCAAATACCTCAGCCAGTGGAGAGAGGGAAATTGGGATAAAAATGAGGCTGAATCCCCTAAAAATCTGAGACACCCCATGGGAAATGCCCCATGGGCTCTCCCTTGATTCCAATAAAGTTCCAGGACTCCTCTGTCTCCTTTTTGGGTACAAACCTCTGGGGTTTGTGGGTGAATTTTCCTCACAGTCTTTACAAACAAACTGTGGGTCTGCTGATAAATACAATTGGATACTGAGAGATGGAAGGAACACCAGGAGGAACTAGAAATTCCATGGGAAGATACAAAGGGGGGATAGAATAGAAGGGGCTCTGGATTAGGGGATTTGGGAAGTCTGAACCTCTCAAGTGCCTCAGCCAGTGGGGAAAGAGAGAGGGAAATTAAGATAAAAATGAGGCTGAACCCCTTAAAAATCTGAGACACCCCATGGGAAATGCCCCATGGGTTCTCCCTTGATTCCAATGAAGTTCCAGGACTCCCCTGTGTCCTTTTTGAGCACAAACCTCTGGGGTTTGTGGGTGAATTTTCCTGACACCATCATTGCCCAGCCTCTCCCACTGCTGATTCTGGGAGAGCTCTGCCCTCCCTCACCTCTCCCAGCCGCTGCCCCTCCCCAGCCTTGTCCTGCCCACACCAGGAGAGCGATTGGGACCTCGGGGCTGCTGACAGACACAGCTTGGCTGGGAAACGTGGGAAGGACCATTCCTGAGAGGGAATGAGCGCAGCAACTCTATCCAGCTGCTGGATGTGGCAGGGATCTTTCAAAAGCAATAAGGAATAAATATTGAGCCATCAAACCTTACCAGACTGCTCGTGTAGCAGGGGAGAACAAGGCTGGGAATGAAAAGGAGAATTATTTTTTGACGGATAGAAGTAGGAAAAAAAAAAAGCTCAGAGGGGTTTTCTTGGAGCTGAAGTACCAAGGTGTTCTTAGGGCAGCTGCAGGTGGGAATTCGCGTGCATTTTACCCACAATTAGAGTGCTGGGTCGTTAAGGGGTGGGGATGGATATCTGCTGGTTTTCAGCTGCCTTTTTCTACCTCTGTCGAGGTCAGGATTGGAGGCATTTGGGAGGATGGTTCCCATTCAGGCTCAGGTTATCTCTCACTTATTATTATTTCCTAACAATGTCACAGTCTCACAGCAGTGAGTTCTGCAGCCTTTCACTAACCAGGCACAAAATGGTTAACAATCTCTTGGTACAAGGTCTTTTAAGGTTAAACTATCCAATTAAGAAATTACACCTAAAGAAAAACAAGTATTCTAAAACCCCAAACTCTTAAGTTTTTCCACCCTGTGATATCACACACTTCTAACCAACTCCACACCCGTAATCCCAGTGCTATCAGTCAATTTTGGAAGCCTTTTCCACAGCCACAGGTCAAATAAGGAGTCAGAGTCTCTCCTGGGAGTCAGAGTCTGTCTGTATAAAAAATCTGAAATTCTCAGCATCCAGAACTCCAACAGTTGCCTGGCGAGCGAAGGTTTGGAATACAGTTATATTCTATATATTTGGAATATAGTTACATTCCAAATAGTTATATAATTATATTCCGAATAGTTATATAGTTATATTCCAAATAGTTATGTAGTTATATTCCAATATAGTTATATTCCAAATAGTTATATAGTTATATTCCAATATAGTTATATTCCAATAGAATATAGAATTCCGGATAGTTATATAGTTATATTCCAATATAGTTATATTCCAGATAACCATTAATATATTCCAGTTAATATATTCCAGTTAACCATTTTGTGCCTTGTTAATGAAGGCTACAAAAGCCTTCTCCACAGCCTCAGGTCAAACGCAGAGCTCTCCTGGGAGTCAGGGTCTGTCTGCACAGAAAGTCTGAAATTCTCAGCATCCAGAACTCCAGCAGATATCACAGCGCCAGAACCCTCAGCTGCCCTGGCTGCCCCTGATGCACAAACTCCAGAGTGCCCCTGCCCTGCCCTGGCAGCCCCCAGGCTCTGCCATTCCCCAGTGTTATTTTATCATACTATATTATATAATTCCAGCTCCCATCGGGGTAATTCACCTTCCCTGGTGCTCCAGATTGCAAGGCAAGATGAATTTATTCTATTCACCATCTGGATGGCAGCTGTCTCCTGTTCAGTGGGCAGTTTTCCTTATCTCTTCCACGCCCACTCCTCCTCCAGAAGACATCTGCTGATAAGAGGCCATTGAATGTCACTGCATGGCTGATAAGAACTACAGTGTCCCATTGGGAGATGTGAGCCCAGAGGGAGGAGCCAAGCATTCCTGCCTGGATATAATCTGAGATTCTGGAACACCAGCCAAGCATTCCTGCCTGGATATAATCTGGAGATTCTGCAACACCAGCCAAGCATTCCTGCCTGGATATAATCTGGAGATTCTGGAACACCAGCACTGCCTGGTAAATCTATTAAAAAATTTTTTTTTTTATTTATTTTAAACGTCTCCACTGGATTTCCCAGAGGAGCAGCAGCTGCCTCTGCCCCTGGATCTCCAGAGGAAGACTCCACCCTTCTCCAGGATCCCTGCTCCAGCAGAACCACCCCTGACACTGCAGGAGGGCTGAGCCACAATTCCAATGGCACTGCTGCCAGCACCCTGACCCACAGGGTGTCAGGTTGGGTTCTGACTCTGTCAGTGTTACAGTTTTCTGCATTGTTTATTTTATCGTTTTCTTTTCTTCCCTATTAAAGAACTGTTATTTCCTGCTCCCATATTTTGGCCGAGAGCCCCTTAATTTAAAATGTATAGCAATTCAGAGGGAGCCACTTTACATTTTTCATTTTTTACATTTTACATTTTTCATTTCAGGGGAGATTCCTGCCTTCCTTAACAAACACCTGTGTTTCCAAGCCAAGACACCTGGGCTGTACAAACACCTCCAGAGAATCAGCAAATCCATCACAGGGACCCCACAAACTGCAATTCCTCAGCCAGCCTGCTGCTCCAGACCATCCAAAAAGCACCTGTGGCACTCTGCCCTCCCTGCCCTGCTCTGAAATGTGCTTTTATCCTCTGGCCTCGGCTCCCAGTGCCAGAGATCTCTGCAGGGATGCTGGGGCAGCCAAGCTGCCAGATGTCCACGAGAGAAGGATGGAAAAGGAGCGAGCGTCTGATCCTCCGAGTGGATGAAATGGCCCCTCCTGCTCTGGGAAAAGCAACAACCCCAAACCAGGAGAAAAGCAGGGCTGAGGGACGGGCAGAACAAAGCAGTGCAATCTTGCTTTGGTCAGTAAACAAACCTGGAGAGAATGGGTTTGCAGTGTGTTGACAACGTTCTGGCAGTTCATTAATCCCAGCAAAATCTCTCCAAAGCCACTGATGCATGGATTCCATTTTCAAATTTCTCATTAGTTCCTCTTTATGGATTAAATGCTGATGTTCACGAGTGAATGCACACAGCTTCAGCTGATGGATGTAATTGGGTTGTAATGGATTTTAGCTGCTGTTCCTCCTGATCTGGCCAATTTGAAATGCAGTATCAATGCATTCTGCCCATCTCTCTGTAGGGAATGAGAAATTGAAACCTACAAGATGAGATTTATCAACTTCCATAAAGTTCTCTCCAACCATCATAAAACTGTTAAACTCCTCATTATCATTCCAGCACAGCGATTTCCCCAACTCTGCTCGGGCAGTCCAAATATTAAAGTGCATTAGAAATAAGTAGAGTTGATCCCTCAATATTCTGCATGTCCTCAATATTGATTTAGGTGCTGTAAATACCCCCAACCCTGAATGACACGAGCACAGCAAAAAAAAAAGCTTAACAGCAGGAACACAAAGGGCTGTGACAGGATTTAAAGGTTGCAGAACTTCCCTCCAATTTTTAATAGGTCTGAGTCTCAATAGATAAATGGATGAGTGATTTGCTCTCCCTGTGGGGCCGGGGTGTAAAATGCAGCTTTGCACATTTTCCCCTCCGTTTTTATGGATTGAAGGCAGCCCTGGGCCAGCAGGGGGATGGGGAATGCTGAGGGAATTCCCTCTGTATTCCCATCCTGGAAATGGCAGGGTTTTCACAAATTCCAGGAAATTCCTGTTTGGAGGTGGGGCTGTGAGGAAGCCCCAGCCTGGGGCACCCAAAGCTGCTGAGAGGATCTGGGGAATGATCCCATGGATTCTCCTCCCCAAGAAGCCCCATGGGGCTGAGAACACCTTGCTGTGATTTCTCTACGGGCTGAGGGGGCACAATTCCTTAAACCGGATTCAGATTTCACCTGGCAGGAGCCCAGCCCACCTGGGAACACCCCCAGGGAAGTCCCCAGCCCCGCTGGCCAGGCTGAAAATCCCATTCCTGCACAAAACCCTGAGCTCTGCACTCCCAGCCAGGGCCAAGCTGCATTTGCTGGTCCTTAAAACCGAGATCAGCAAAACCTGGGAGCAGGACCAAGCACAGACCCAAACCCAACCGAGTGGCCCCTTTTTAGTGACTTTTTAGTTACTTTTTAGTGACTCCAGGGGCTCATGCAAGGCAGCCCAGCACTTCCTCATCCCTGCTGCCACCACCAGACCCTCCCTGCCTGCTCTCCCTCCCACATTCCGGGCTGGTTGCAAGTGAAAACCGAATTATTGCCTGCAGTGATGCTGGGTTTGACCTGCTCTGTCCATCAGCAGCCACAGAATCCCAGACTAATTAGAAAAGCCCCGTAAAACAGATGAGAAATTTCTCAGTTTTACTGCTGTTATTATTAGAGTCCTCGTTTCCATCCTGTGAGGTGTTTAAAGGCCGGAATAGCAGCTAAATGGGACATTTTGGAATAAACATTGCTCACCCTGCCAGCCACGCTCATCTGTCCCCTCCTGAAGCTCTTAAAACCAACTTCCAGCTGATTAAAATGTTAATGAGACCCTCCACAACCCACTCAGAAGTGTGGTCTAACCCAAAGCTCGGCACTAAAGCAAAGCTTTCCCTGCCCGATCCATGGGAGCAGCCTGAAAGGGAAATGTTCTCCCAAAATTTGGCCTTGGTCAAGACATTTTGGTAAAATAAATTTCAGGTAATAATGGAGAAGTCAGAAGTTCCAGCAGAATTCAAAACACCATGGTTAATAATAATAATAATAATAATAATAATAATAATAATAATAATAATAATAATTCTTTTATTTTTTAATTTTTATCCTTATTTCTCCATTATCAAGAGCCTCTTTTCAGAGACGCTTCATTCATTTGCAGCCCAGAGTATTTATCACGGGAGCCATTGATTTCTCCCTCAGCAGATGGAACACCTTTCTGGGCTGAAGCCAGCAGGATGAATCGATTGAGGATGTTTTTTCCTGCCTGTCATGAGGCAGTTTTGCACTGCTCACAGTCCCTGGGCGGGTTTGTCCGCCCGGATTTCTCTTTTCATTAGTCTGCCATCAAAGCCAGACAAACCAGCTGATTGTTTTTTCTCCCCCACGCTTCAAATAACTGTTGATAGAAACGTTAATTCCGAGCCTATTGTCTTGGCTAATTAGCATATTAAAGGAAGTCAGCTAGAGGAAAATATCAATTTATTAGGAATAATGAGCCTTACCTCTCCCAGAGAGGTAAATATTTCAGGATTAAAGACTTTAAGTGGCTGAATGTCCTGAAGGGATCTGAGCTCCCAAGGGAAAAGCAGGCAGAGGTTCAGAATAAGAACCCTCCATGGCAGGAATTGGGGATTTTGGATTTAGGGCACGAAGCCCTAAATGAAACCCCCCAAAAACAGAGATTCCAGCTGAAACCAGAGTGATTTCCCTGAAAACAGTAATTCCAGCTAAAAACAGAGTGATTTCCCTAAAAGCAGAGTGATTCCAGCTAAAAAGAGAGTGATTTCCCTAAAAACAGAGTGATTGCCATAATAAAAATAATAAATAATAAAATAAAAGTAAATAGCATAATAAAATAAAAATAAAAATAAAATGTGCGGAAATAAAACCGGAAGAACTTTGGCACCCCACCAGAATGAAATAAAAATAAAAATAATAAATTTTGTGTGGAAATAAAGGTGGGAAGAACTTTGGCACCCCACCATAATAACTCCTCTCAGTTAGGAGTATAGAATTATCTGATCGAGCCCACAGCGCTCAGGAAGGGGGAAACAAACCTCAATTATTCCATTTGGACACGGCAAAAAATTAAAAACGAAACCCAGCTCCCTTTGAGTGGGTTTATTTGGGCCTGAATAAACAATTTTGCCCTTCCATGACTGCTCTGAGACGTTTTCAGACACAAATCTTGAGGAGCTCTGCAGTTTCTCAGGGCCTGACTTCTGGAGGAACAAAAATTGATTCCAAATACCATCGAAGGGATTAATTAATTTGACAATAACTTTCTTTCCAGTCTAATAAAGGCAGAATGAATCACTGAAGGATGAGTTCACCACGAGGGGAGCGCTGGCTGATGGTTTCATTAATCCTCCCTAAAAAACCTGGACCACAATGAAAGAAGACAGCTTGCTTCAAAAAATGTTATTTTTATCTGCATAAAAACCCCTTTCTGGCCCTTTTTCCCCCCAATTTGTGATTTTACCCTGTTGAAAATCAAATTGCAGACAGAACTGTCTTGGAAACTATCCTGCTGTAATACGATTATACTAATTAGTATAATATCTATTATAATACATAATAAATAATGTATAATAATTTATTATATATATAATTAGATATTATATAGATATTATTAGATTATACAGATATTATTAGATGTTATATATATATTATTATACAGATATAATAATTGTTACAATTATTATCATCTATATGATAATATATAATAATGAATGCCCCTTAATGTATGAACATTATAAGAATTATTATAATATTCTATATTATAATGTAGTAATAAAATAAGGTGTATAGAATAATTTGTATGTATTACTATATGTACTATAAAATAATTAATACATAATAATTAATATTATAGTATTAGTAATAATATATAATATTATTAGAATATCTCATTGGTAAGTAAATAATAAATATAATGTTAAAATATTATTTAAATATAAATAACCCTGTAATGTATAATATAAATAACCCTATTATATTATACATTATAAATAACCCTATCTTAATAAATATATTGATTATATATTAATTTATTAATCACACATTATTATATATTATATAATTATATTATGATTACATAATATAATACTAATTATAATTATATTATTATATATTAATTATATATTGTTATATATTATTAATTAATTAACACCATATTAATAAATATATCCTCTTTTCGACTTAAATTCAATTTAATTTTAGCTGTCCATGCCTCACATCCCCCCGGGCCGCGTTTCACAGCTCGGGGCTGTGAATTCTCCCTGCAGACACAGGGTCAGAGCTTTTATGGGCTCTGGCTCCAGCCTGCCCGGGCCTGCCTGGATCCCGGCGGGAGAGGAGGAGCTCGGGGATGAATCACCCAGGCCAGGCACCAAGGAGCCTCTGATTTACTGAAAAAGCAGCAACGCAGGGCAGGGGTGTCGGGTTTGTGAGGTGAGAGATGAGAATCTGACTCCAGAAGGCTGATTTATTATTTTATGTATTATATTATATTTAAGAATGCTCTACTAGAACTACACTAAAGAAAGAGAAAGGATACATCAGAAAGCTTAACAAGAATGAACAATAAAAACTCATGACTGATTCCTCAGAGTCTGACACAGCTGATGGTAATTGGTCATTAATTAAAAACAATTCACATGGAACCAATCAAACATTCACCTGTTGGTAAAAGAGAGGAATGGGGGATTTGTCTTTCCAAACAAGCTGTGGGTCTGCTGGGAGATAAAACCAGCACTGGGAGAAAAAAGAAACAATGGGAAACATTCCGCTGATTGATGAATGGAAAAAGACATCTGCTTTTACAAATAAACTTTGCTGATGAATGAAATTAGACTTTGAAAGATGAAAGAAACAATGGGGAAAATCCCCTAAATTCCATAAGAATTAAAAATGACAAGGAGGGTTATACATTAGAGGGAAATCTTTGGGATCAGGTGTTCCGGGAAGTCTGAACCTCTCAAGTACCTCAGAAATGGGGAAAGAGAAAAGGGAAATGTGGCTGGAAATTGGGATAAAAAGGGAGGCTGCATCCTCCAAAAACTGGAGAGATCCCAGGGGAATGCCCCATGGCCTCTGCTTTGATTGGAATAAAGTCAAAGGACTCCTCTGTCTCCTTTTTGGACATAAAACTCTGGTGTTTGTGGATTAATTTTCCTAACAATAAACAATCTCCAGATCACATTCCAAAGCAGCAAAACACAGGAGAAGCAAATCAGATAATTGTTGTTTTCATTTTTCTCTGAGGCTTCTCATCTTCCCAGGAGAAGAAGTCCTGGCAAAGGGGATTTTCCAGAAAATATGGCGGTGACACAGGGAATAACAATCTCTGCCTCTTCCTGAGTTTTCAGGAGCATCCTCTGGTGGGAAATGGATGGGAATTGGGAGATTCACAGAAAGATGGAATTGGAAGAGACCCTAAAGACCATTGAGTCCAGCCCATGCCCTATAGAGCTGCCTAAATTGCCCTATAGAGTTGCCTTAAATAGTTGGCTTGGAGTGGTGCTGGAGTGAATTATAAATCTGTATTTTTATACAGACATAATTTTTTATAAATCTGTATTTTTATACAGATATAATTTTTTATAAATCTGTCTCAGCCTTCACTGGGAATGAAAATGGAATAAAAGGTTTTAAAACCCCTCTCAGTTGTCCCACCTGTGGGTCAGAAAAGGACAAAATCTGACATCCTCTGAGCGGGGCAGCTTCTGGGGTTCTGGGGTGGGGATGGGGTCAGCCTGGAGAAATTCCTTGTAGGATGGGGATGGGGTATCCAAGGGAAATTCCTTGTGGGGTGGGGATGGGATCAGACAGGAGAAATTCCTTGTGGGAAGGATATCCAGGAGAAATTCCCTGTGGGGTGGGGATGGAGTATCCAGGGCAAATTCTCTGTAGGGTGGGATGAGGTCAGCCAGGAGAAATTCCCTGTGGGGTGGTCATGGGGGTTTATGGGGTGAGGATGGGGGTATCCAGGAGAAATTCCTTGTGGGGCAGGGATGGGATCAGCCAGGAGAAATTCTCTGTGTGGTGGGGATGGGACATCCAGGAGAAATTCCTTGTGTGGTGGGGATGGGACATCCAGGAGAAATTCCTTGTGTGGTGGGGATGGGGGTATCCAGGATAAATTCTTCGTGGGGTGGGGATGGGAGTTTGTGGGGAAAATCCCTTGTGGGGTGGGGATGGGGTCAGCCAGGAGAAATCCCTTGTGGCCCTAAGGCAGAATTTCAGCGCTGAGGGGATCAATCCTCCCCCAGCCCCCTGCAGGACCTGCTGGTGCTGCCCAAACCCCGCTGGAAATGTCCCCAAGGTCACCTCACCCGGGGGGGCTGAGACCCTCCAGCTCCAGGCCAGGACAGAGGGAAAGGGAAAAGAAAAAGAGGAAAAGCACGGCAGTTAGGATGGCTGGTAATTTGTTTTGTTCTCACATCTATTCCCCAGGAATGAAAATACAGCCGGAGCGGGAGCAGGAGTGCCAAACGCTGAAAAGTTGTGAAAGACGGGCTAATTATAGGCAGGATTAACAGATGGGAAAGCTGAGCCCGAGACAGGCCACCAGGAGAAACAGGGCTCTGTGACAGGCAGGGGAAACTTGGACCAGTGCTTTTTGTCAATCTCCCTCCTCGTTCGCTTTTAAAGGCACAATTAATTCCTGTTTTTGGGTTTTTTCCTACAAGCAGGAGCAATTTATTCTGCTAAAAACAGCAGAAGGACAGCGAGCAAGAGAAATGTGAATTATCTCAAATCCCCGCACGTGGAGCTCGGGGGCCAGGCTGCTTCAAGCCTGAAGGAAATTCACCTTCCAAAACACTGACAAGGAATGAAAAAACCAGCTGGAGCTTTTCTCCAACGAGCCATTCCCCAACAAGTTTCTGTGGTTGTTTTCTGTACGAAACTCCTGTCCAAAATTCCCCACCACTGCTCAGCTTTGCCTGTTATTTTGGACAAGTCTCAAAGGAAACTCTCCAGCAGCTGGCTTACAATAATTGCCGTAAGAACTGCCCTCAAACCTTCTTTTTCCAAAAAAACACCTCGGGATGAGCACCAGGGTGCCTCCTTTCCCCAAAAACGTCCTTGTTCCAGCTGCCACAAGCTGAGAAACCCCTTCCTCTCCCCTTGAACCTCAGGCTTTTAAAATCCAATCTGAATTTCAGGTTTTAAAAACCCCATTTGAGCTGCCAGCCCTGGAGATGGAGTAGAGGCAGCCACCCAGCCCATCACCCAGCACTCCCCTGAGGCCCAAAAAAAAGAAAGAAATTGCAGAATTAATGTATATTAATGTACCATCATTATAAGAATTATCATAATATTATATAGAGTAACATGTATTAATGTATAATAAGGTATATATAATAATTTGGGTGTACTATATAATAATTAATATATAATAATATTATTAAAAATATAGAATATAATTATAATCTTCCAGTGGTAAATATAAATTAATACATATAAATATAAATTTATTATATAAATATATCTATAAATTGCTCCCAAAATCCAGCCCCTGCTCGCTCTCATTAGAGCCCCTCAGGGGAGGAATTCACTCCAATAACTGGGAACTGCATTCAGGAGAGTGGAAAAGAGTCCCCAGGCACTTTTGTCACCCAGCTGTTGCTGTTCCATCAAAATTCACCTCCCTGGCAGCCTCTTGTCCTCTCAGCCTTCACCATGACCCATTTTTTCTTCTTTTCACAGAAAATCCCCTCCCCAACCCCTTCCCTCTTCCACTCAGCACATTCCCAGCTCCAGAGCAGACACAGAGCTGAAAAATCAATGCTGTTTTGAGGGGGAAAAAAAGGGTTTAAAGCCCCCTGTTTATTTGTCAGTGATTGGATTCCAGGCTGCAGAGACGATCAGCAGCAATGCCCCGTGAAACATCGTTGATGTATTCCTGTCAAACCTACAGGTTTGTGGTAATTAAAGCTCTGCTTGCAGCCCAAACCCACAGCTCGTGGCAGGGAATTCTGGATGAGGCCAAGCCCAGCAAAGCTGGGCCCTGTTCAGCTAAAAAATCAGCCACTACAACAACAATAAAATAATAAAATAAATTTAAAAAAAAAAATCAATGTTTCCTCCGAGTGGAGAACAGCTTGAAGCCAGACAGACACATTGCAAGGAGCAAAAAAAATGTTTTGACCCCCCTGAAAATGTATTTATACAAATCTGTGTTTCTTGCAGAGCTGCCTGGCTGCTCAGGGAGCTTGGATTGATTTCCCAGCCTCCTGCCCCACTGCTGGTAATTTGACAGGCCGGCTCTCCTCGGCTCAGAAATTGTGTCTGACCACTTTGCTCGTGCTGGTTTTGGGCTGATAAACTCCAAAATTCCGCTCAGGTTTGGTGTTGCTGAAACGGCTCCCGAGGTATTAAAGAGTCTTTTCTCCCAGCCCCATGACAGAAGAAGTTGAGATTCTTCAGGTCTTGTTCTCAAGGTTGTTCATTTTCTCTCATCTATTCCATTCTTTCTCTGCCCTGCTGAGATCTGTCCAGCAGGTCGGGTTGTGGCACAGTCCCTGCCCTTGGGGTGGTGTTGGCTTTTTATACCAAGAACCACGTGTGCTTTATTTACAATAATTTTCCAACACCTATCACCTGTGTTAGACAGTCTGTCTCTACTCTAAACCAATCCAAAAGTGTCAGCAGAAGAAGATGGGGGAGAAGGAGAAGGAGAAGGAGAAGGAGAAGGAGAAGGAGAAGGAGAAGGAGAAGGAGAAGGAGAAGGAGAAGGAGAAGGAGAAGGAGAAGGAGAAGGAGAGGACATACCCAGATTCCTCCATCTTCCCTCCTGAACCCCCATTCTAAACCCCCAAAATTCCACTTTTTCACCCTGTGACAAATTCACTATCATTCTACTCAAACCCTTGTGGCTTGTAAATCTTTGCACAAAGTTGGTAATTTTTTCCATGGGCTAAAATCAAAGGCACAGGTGTTTTTGACTCTGTGCCAAGGTCTCTGAGCCCCCTGCCAGGGTCTGGAGTCCTCCAGGGCAGCCAGAGCAATGTCCTGGGTTCCCACAAATTCCCAGCTCATCTCTCCCCACTGCTCTGGCTGGGTTTAGTGCAGAACAGGAGGAGTACAGGGCCAATTTAACCCGGTGTTTTAAGGCTGCTGTTTGCACACATTAATTGGGATTAGCCTCACATTTATCCTCCTTATGGCTCAAAGCCCTTTGTCAAGGAACACTTGTCAGAGCCTCCTGGAAAATCAGCTAAATTGGGAATTGAATTGCTTGCAGTTTTTTCCCCAAAAAGAAAAAGCCCCAAAAAAGCTTAAATTTAGAAGCTTTGTGATAAAATAAAAATATTTTCCCTCCTCTACTATTCTCCATTGTAGGGAAAGATAAAGGTGAGATCACTGGGACATTCCTGGCACCACTGGGGACATCCAGTCCCACCCTGGTCTGCCCTGGCACCACTGGGGATGTCCATGCCCCACTGGGGACACTCCTGGCCCTAATGGGGACATTCAGTCCCGTCTTGGTCTGTGCTGACCCCATTAGGATGCTTCTGGCTCCACTGGGGACACCCAGTCCCCTCCTGGCATGTCCTGGATCCCTTGAGGACATCCAGTCCCATCTTGGTCTGTCCTGGCACCATTGGGGACATTCCTGACACTGCTGGGGACATCCAGCTCTCCCTGGTTTGTGCTGGCACCATTGGGGACATCCAGTCCCAGCCTTGTTTGTCCTGGCCCCACTGGGACATTCCTGGCACCACTGGGGACACCCAGTCCCTCCCTGGTTTGTCCTGGATCCCCTGAGGACATCCAGTCCCATCTCAGTCTGTCCAGGCCCACTGGGGATGTTCCTGGCACCACTGGGGACATCCAGTCCCTCCCTGGTCTGTCCTGGCACCACTGGCACGTTTCTGGCTCCACTGAGGACATCCAGTCCCCTGCAGTCTGTCCTGAACCCACTGGGGACATCCAGTTCTCCCTGGTCTGTCCTGGATCCCCTGAGGACATCCAGTCCCATCTCAGTCTGTCCAGGCCCAGTGGGGCCGTTCCTGGCACCACTGGGGACATCCAGTCCCCTCCAGTCTGTCCTAACCCCACTGGGACATCCCTGGCATTACTGGGGACATCCAGTCCCTCCCTGGTCTGTCCTGGCACCACTGGCACGTTTCTGGCTCCACTGGGGACATCCAGTCCCATCTCAGTCTGTCCTAACCCCGCTGGGACATCCCTGGCATTACTGGGGACATCCAGTCCCTTCCTGGTCTGTCCTAGCACCACTGGCACGTTTCTGGCTCCACTGGGGACATCCAGTCCCCTGCAGTCTGTCCTGACCCCACTGGGGACATCCAGGTCTCCCTGGTCTGTCCTGGATCCCCTGAAGACATCAGTCCCATCTTGGTCTGCCCTGGCCCCACTGGGGATGTCCAGGCCCCACTGGGGACATTCCTGGCCTCCCTGGGGACACCCAGTCCCCCTGTCCTGCCACCCCTCAGGGAAGTTGTGGGGGATTTGTTTTTTCCCAGCCCCTGCCATGAATCACCCCCTGCTCCCCCTTCCCCCGCGCTCCCTCCGCGCTGGCAGAGCAATAATTTCATTAAGTGATTAAGGTTTTTTTTTTCTCTGACTCACAGCTCCTAAGGCACGCGAGCATGAATTTCAATTACTGCTCCTTACAGGGAAAAAGGGAAAAGGGAAATGGGAAAACATTCCTGAGCAGGGTGGGGAGGGGGAGCTCAACCACCCCTGGCTGCAGGGACCCCCTCCAGCTTCCCACCCAGGATGGTGCAGCTCAACTTCTGCAGCAGGTTGAAGTCCTCAGGATAAAAAAAAAAGAAAAATAAAAATTATTTTAAAACTTAAATTTAAAAATATTTCTTAAATTTTAATTTAAATTAATTTGAATTTTAATTTAAATTAATCTGAATTTTAATTTAAATTCATTTTAAAATTTTAATTTAAAAATATAATTTAAAAAATTAGACTCGGCCAATGGGGGTTTTTTTTGTGTGAATCCCCCTGGTTTTCCATGCAGTCCTGTACAATAGTTTGGAAATTCAGTCTCGCTTGCTTTTGCTCCTGATTGCAAGAGGGAGCAGCTGAGGGGAGAGTTGGAGTTTTTTATTACGGAGATGCTGCAAGGGAAGAACTGAAAGGGATCCTTCAGGAGAAGCAGGTTTCCACCAGAGCCCCTTGCTCTGCACCAAACCCTCCCCAGGAGGCAAAAACTCCAACTTCAACAGCTGCCACTCCATCGCCACAGAGAAACTTTTAATTACCACCTGTCAGGAAAATGAATCCACAAACACCAGAGGTTTATGTCCAAAAAGGAGACAGAGGAGTCCTTTGACTTTATTCCAATCAAGGGAGAGGCCATGGGGCATTCCCCTGGGGTCTCTCAAGTTTTTGGGGGATGCAGCCTCCCGTTTTTCCAGCCAAGCCCCCACAGGGGGGCTCTTACCTGTCCCTGCTGTTTTGGGTGTCCCCTGCTCCTCCAACTCCACCTTGACTCCCCCGGGGCTGAATCCCAAACATTTGCAGCTCAGGGAGGGTAAATTTTGATTTTGTTCATTTTGTTCAGCAGCCACTCAGTGCCCAATCCTGAGCCTGGCTCTGATTTTTAATTGCCCTGATGAGGCTCCCAGGACACCTGGACAGGAGCAAAAAAATTGCCAGATTTGGTTCACTTTGAGCTGAGCCGAGAGGGCACAGAAACCACCAAAAAAAACCAAAAAAAACCACAAAAAACCAAACCCTGAGGCTTTAAAAAGCGTAATTTTCTTGCCCTTCTGACCCCTGTAATGCATCATTTTATCCTGCTGGCTGTTTGTGACCTGTTGTGCAGCTGGCAGAGGAGAATTTTGCTTTATTGTGACATTTCAGAGGAGAACTCCACGCTCCCAAAGAGGCTCCTTCAGCCTGGCAGCTCTGATGAGTGCCAGAGAGGAGGCGGAGGGGTGGGAAGGACCAAAAAAAACCCCCAAAATCAGCGCTGGGATGATAATTTAGCAAATGAGCTGCTCCATTAGGGCAGCAGGGAGGGAGAATGGCCTCCCCAGCCTAAATGGCACTTTGCAGGGGGATGGCTTTGTGCTGAAATTACAGCTGAAGCAAACAGCTCCCAGTTTATGTGTGAGCTTGAATTAAGCAGCCAGCAGAGTGTGTTTAGGAAAAAAAACCAAACCAAAACAAAAACCACCCTGAAGCCAATAGATTGCTAAATTGCCACGAGATTTAAGGACAAAAATAGCAGCGAAACAGGAAAAGTTTTCCAATCACCAAACCCCTCTCACCTCTTCTCCCCGGCCAAAAATCTCCTTCAATTTTCATTTCCATTCCGAACATCCAGATATGGGAGCTCCCAAGCAGGAGCCAGCTTTAACCTCATTATTTTCATCACCATTTCCCATTTTTCCAACAACCAAACCCTCTGACCCATTCAGATATTGGCACTTCCAAGCAGGACCCAGCTTTTAAAACATTATTTTTGTCACCATTTCCCATTTTTCCAGCAGAGAATCACCAAACCCCTCTCACTTCTTCTCCCTATCCAAAATCTCTTTCAATTTTCATTTCCCTTCAAAACATCCAGGTGTTGGAGCTCCCAAGCAGGAATCAGCTGTTAACCCCATTATTTTTGTCACCATTTACCATTTTTCCAGCAGACACCATCACCAAACCCCTCTGATCCCTTCTCCCCACCCAAAATCTCCTTCAGGTTTCATTTCCATTCCAAACATCCAGGTGTTGGAGCTTCCAAGCAGGAACCAGCTTTAACCTCATTATTTTCATCACCATTTCCCATTTTTCCAGCAGAGAATCACCAAACCAATCTGACCCCTTCTGCCCACCCCAAATCTCCTTTAATTTTCATTTCGCTTCAAAACATCCAGCTATTGGCACTGCCAAGCAGGACCCAGCTTTTAAAACTTTTTTTGGTCACCATTTACCATTTTTCCAACCACCAAACCCCTCTCACTTCTTCTCCCCAGCCAAAAATCTCCTTCAAGTTTCATTTCCCTTCAAAACATCCAGATATAGGAGCTCCCAAGCAGGAGCCAGCTTTAACCTCATTATTTTCATCACCATTTCCCATTTTTCCAACCAAACAGGCATTAAACACCAGGGTCCAGCTCTCAGGGGGAGCTCTTTGGCTCCTGAACACCCCAGGAATCGTTGACTGGGATAAAATTGTCCAGAAGTTTCTGATTTTTGTGGGTTTTGTTTTCTCTGGGGCCCTGAAGTTCCCCAATGTTTTGGAGAAATGTGGTCAGAAATGTGCAGGGTGGGGAAGGGTTTGGTGGCTGCTGGAGTGAGGAAACTTCTTTGTTTGAGTCAAATAAACAAAATAAAGTTTTCTTTATTTGAGTCAAAAGTGAATCCCTGACTTCCTCTGCTTCCAACAGATTTGTGTCAGGAGGGGAAAAAAAAATGGAAAATGAAACCCAAGGTGCACTGGAAGAACATTTCCCTCCCACCTCCCTCCCTAAAAATATTGATTAAACAAAGCAAAGCCTGCGGAAGGTGGTGGAAAAACAAGGCCAAAGAAGCTAAACATTGATAAACTTAATTAAATTTCTAATGAAAACAGAGGCAGCCTGTGGTGATTACTCTGTGTAAGTGAGACTAATACACCAATTAGGGTAATTCATCCCCTGGTGCTCTAAACACAGCTCTAAATTCAGTCCATGCTTCTTCTTGTGTGTCACCAGCCCATTTCTGTCTCCTGGGGTGGCCAGGAGAAGCTGCTGAGACTTTTCCACAGGAGCAGATCCTGTTCCACCAGCTCCAGGAATTTGTTGTCCCACACTCAATGAAACCAGGTCAAAATATTATTAATTTGTGAGTCCAGCACTTAGAAAACGTTATCTGTGCCAGAGAAAAAGGCACAAGGGATGGAGAAATTCCTTCTTTTTTGGGGTGATTACTCTGTGTAAGTGAGACTAATACACCAGTTAGGGTAATTCATCCCCTGGTGCTCTAAATTCAGTCCATGCTTCTTCTCACATGTCACCAACCCATCTCTGGCCCCAGAAACTCCTGGGGAGGAGCTGCAGAGACTTTTCCACAGGAGCAGATCCTGTTCCACCAGCTCCAGGAATTTGTTTCCCTTTTTTATGTCCCACACTCAATGAAACCAGGTCAAAATATTATTAATTTGCGCTTGGAAAACGTTATCTGTGCTGGAAGAAAGGCCCAATAGATGGAGAAATTCCTCTTTTTTGGGGGTGAGCAAAGCCTCCTGCAGCAGGTGAAGCTCAGACCATTTGTTGGTCTCTTATTTTGTGGCTCTGATGTTGGAAATTTGACCAAGACATCAGGGTCAGGCACAGCAAAACTGAGTTTGTTTCTTCCTCGTGGCAGAAAACTCATGGAATGTTGAAATGCTCTGGTTCCTGCTTTATTTATATAAAATGTAAATAAATACATTTATTTACGGAGCAGCTCCTGGATGGTTTGGAAGGAGAGGAGCAGAACTGCAGGAGCAGTTTGAGTTTGGGACCCTCCCTGAGCCGCTCTAGGCCAGATCCACCCCCTGAATGCTGAATAATTCTGCAATATATATTATTAAAATCATGGAAAATATTATATTATATATAATATATCAATATTATTTATTATATAATATTGTATTATTAAAATAATAACAATAAATAATAATAATAAAAATATTTATTTGGGGGATTCTCCAGAAATTTTGGGAAATTTCCTTGGTGTTTTTGCCATCTCTGCACACAGATAAATCCAGTCCAGGTGATGGAGAGCTCAGGGATGGCCTGAGGAGCCCCCAAAACAAATCCTGGGCTGAGGAGAAGGAAAAACAAATTAATTTAACAGCTTTGCCTGTCAATCTGCAAACTCAGCCCAGCCTGGGTGCTGCTCCAAACAAACACTAGCTCGGGCAATTAGCAACACTTAATTTGGAAAATTAGCTAATAGAATCGATGATGTCTTTTAATTTGCCAGGCAGTATTTTACAGGGATTCATTTTCTGCCTCCCCACCTTTCAAATTACCTTCAGGTGCTGTTTGGAATGTTTATTCTGAAATTATCTCAGTGCTGAATGTGACCCCTCCAGCCCCCACGGAATGTCAGGGGTCCCTGGTGGGGCAGGACGGGGCAGGGATGGTCCTGGCCATAAAAGGGGCTCCAGTTTGTCCCTGTGCCACCAAAATTGGGGTTTTTCAGCTTTTCCAGGCTGGCTGTGAAGCTGCTCTGCTGCTCTCTGCACCGCGAGTCTGGTGTTGGGTTTTCTCCATTTCCTTGAGGACTTTCTCCATTTCCTCAAGGACATTCTGCATTTCCTGATCATCTTCTGAGTTTTCTCAAGGATCTTCTGGAGGATTTTCTCCATTTCTTTGAGGACCTTCTCCATTTCCTCAAGGATCTTTTCCATTTCCTGAGGATTTTCTCCACTTCCTTGAGAATTTTCCCTATTTCTTTGACGATCTTCTCTATTATCTCAAGGATCTTTTCTGTTTCCTCAAGGACTTTCTCCATTTCCTCAAGGACCTTCTCCATCTCCTGAGGATTTTTTCTATTTCCTTGAGGATCTTTTCCATTTCTTTGAGGATTTTTTCCTCAAGGATTTTTTCCATTTCCTCAAGGACCTTTTCTGTTTCCACAAGGACCTTTTCTGTTTCCTCAAGGACCTTCTCCATTTCCTCGAGGACATTCTCCCTTTCCTGAGCATCCTCTCCATTTCCTCAAGGATCTTCTCAGTTTTCTCAACGATCTTCTCAATTTCCTCAAGGATTTTCTCCATTTCTTTGAGGATCTTCTCTATTATCTCAAGGATCTTTTCTGTTTCCTCAAGGACCTTCTCCATTTCCTCAAGGACCTTCTCCATCTCCTGAGGATTTTCTCTATTTCCTTTTTTCATCACCATTTACCATTTTTCCAATCCTCCATTTCTTGGAGGATTTTTTTCCCTCAAGGATCTTCTCCATTTCCTCAAGGACATTCTGCATTTCCTCAAGGACATTCTGCATTTCCTCAGCATCCTCTCCATGTCCTTGAGGATCTTCTCAGTTTTCTCAAGGATCTTCTCAATTTCCTCAAGGATTTTCTGTTTCCTCCAGGATCTTCTCCCTTTTTCCCCTTTAAGCCCAGCAGAACCCCCACCGCAAACCCAAACCCCCCAAACCTGCTCCACCTTTCCCAGTTCCTCGTCCTGCCAGGCCCAGCCCAACTCGCAGCTCCCGAGGACTTTCCTGTAAATTAAACTGAGAAAAAAAAAATCCAATTTCCAGCAGGGAAAGCTCAGTTTTAGCAGAAA
Organism: Camarhynchus parvulus; assembly: GCF_901933205.1. Lineage (NCBI taxonomy): Eukaryota > Metazoa > Chordata > Aves > Passeriformes > Thraupidae > Camarhynchus > Camarhynchus parvulus. The sequence goes on from NC_044592.1 coordinate 3,666,964, forward strand.
TTGGAACTCCTAAAACGCCCCCAGGCCAGCAGCTGCCCCAGAGGTCCCAGCCCAGCTCGGAGCCACCTCCCAAGCAGCTGCTGGAATCAGGAGCCCAGATTTGGCTGAATTCATAATTTTAAGTCAATTTACAGATCTCCTAAACCATAATTAGCAAGCAAAGCCCAGGGAATTAAAAGGATAAATAAATAAATTCCCTGTCAGGATTGGGTAGGACTGAAGTCGGTGAGGAACAGAACCCAGCATCTGTTTTTGTGATGACATCCTTGAGGTCAGAGCAGCAACGGGGAGGGGGAGGAATTAAAATGTATTTCCTCTGAAGACACTATTTTACAACACTTTTCGCTTGTAGCTCGTTAATTTTCACAGCAGAGTTGCCTTTGCAACGTGAATTAAAGAAACAGATGAAAAAAGTCTGCTGCCTCTAACTGTACCAAGGGCCCTGTGCACACTCCTGTGCCTTTGATGAGAAACATTAAACATTTTTAATTTAGCACATCAATTTGAAAATCTAATTTTTTTTAATGCTTTGTAGCAGCAGACGCTTTTCACGGGGCTGTCACGACCACAGAAGAATTATGAGAAACTTGAACCGCGAAAAGTAAATTAGAAAAATCTCATTTCGGTTACTCTAAAAAAGAGGGGAAATTAGATTTTGATTAAAATCACTCACACATACAATTTTAGGTAAACTAATTTAGCAAGACTGACTATATAATTTTATTTTTTTTTTTACTTGCCTGTGTGTCCTTTAAGAGAGGCTGAATGGCCTTGGAATGGCCAAGGAGAAGAAGCTCCTGGTTCTCCTTGACCACTGCCTGGCAGGTCATGGAAAATGGGTTTAATTCAGGAACAGTGGACAGGAACTGTGTTTATTTATTATTAAAAAAACTGTTTACATCATTCCTTGAGAGATGATGTTAAGGGACAGTGAACAGGTTAAGGGACAGTGAACAGGAGCTGAGGGTCCTTGGAGCTTTCCTGATCCCCTGAGAATGACTCGGAAACAGCGGAATGGGGAGGAGGAGGAGGAGTGGGGTATTGTCGGGGTCCTTCATCGAGGGGAGGGAATGATGAATCTGACTCCATGTTCTTAGAAGGCTAATTTTATATATTATATTATATTATATTATATTATATTATATTATATTATATTATATTATATTATATTATATTATATTATATTATATTATATTATATTATATTATATTATATTATATTATCATATTATATCCACAAACATCAGAGGTTTATGTCCAGAAAGGAGACAGAGGAGTCCTTTGACTTTATTCCAATCAAGGCAGAGGCCATGGGGCATTCCCTTGGGGTCTCTTCAAGTTTTAGAGGATGCAGCCTCCCTTTTTATCCCAATTTCCAGCCACATTTCCCTTCTCTCTTTCCCCATTTCTGAGGTACTTGAGAGGTTCAGACTTCCCGGAACACCTGATCCCAAAGATTTCCCTCTAATGTATAACCCTCCCTTTTAATTTTTTTCATCTTATATATTAATATAACAATACTTATATAATATTATACTATTATAGTAAGATATTAATAATTAAAATCATTATTTTAATGCTGAATAATTCTGAAATATATATTATTAAAAGAATGAAAAATAGTATACATATATAATTATAATTATATAATAAGGCATTATTAGAAGAATAATATTATAATAATCATAAAAATATTTATTTGAATGCTGAATACTGAATACATAAAATCCTTCCCTATCAACCTCTGCAGAGTCCCCTTTCATCCTGTGACACTTCCCTGCTCCTCCTCCTGTGTCCTTGTCCCTCCTCCCCTCCCAAGCCCTGCAGTCCATCATTTCAGCAGCCAAAATCCTGAAATAAACGAGGAAAAAAAATAGAAATAAAAGGGGAAAAAAAAAAAAAAAAAAAATGAGCTCCATCAGCAAATTCTCGTTGGCGTCACAGCACGAGCTGATGATTTAAAAACTAAAGCAGCTCCTGCTTTTGGAGGAGGAGATACAGAGTGGGGTTTTTTTCACTTTTCATGGTTTTTTCTGAGTCCTTTTAAACTTTTTTTTTTACATTTTTTATTCCAGACCCACTGCAAAGTGGGTTTGGGAGCTTGGGGTTCCTTAGTGACTCCAGCAGGGTCTGTCCTGCCCGTGGGATTTGGGATCAAGGTGGGGAGATGGGAATGTCACCCCAACCCTGGGAATGTCACCCCTAGCCCCGGGAATGTCACCCCCCGCGGTGTGCCCAAGGCCCCCACGCTGGTGGCAGGTTTAGCTGCTGGAGCTCAGCAAAGCCCGGATTTAAATCGGGCCGATCCCATGGAAGTTCTCCTTCTCAAAAACCGGGATTTGGCGGAGTTTGGGGCGGCCGCGCAGCGCCACCCAGGGACCGCGGGGGAAGATTTGCAATGATTTCGTTAAAAAATGAATCCCCGCGGAGCTCTGGGGTTCTGCGCTGCAGAACTGTGGGATCAGCACCCTCAGCTCTGGGATCCTGCCCTGGAGAGCTGTGGGATCCTGCCCTTGGCTGTGGGATCAGCACCCTCAGCTCTGGGATCCTGCCCTGGAGAGCTGTGGGATCCTGCCCTTGGCTGTGGGATCAGCACCCTCAGCTCTGGGATCCTGCCCTGGAGAGCTGTGGGATCAGCACCCTCAGCTGTGGGCTCCAGTTCCTGTGCCTGGAATTTCTGCCCCAGGGGCTGGATGAACCCAGATCCATGTGGCTTATCCAGGGCTGGATGGACACAGATCCACATGGTTCATCTGGGGCTGGTTTTGTTCCTGTGTCTGGAATTTCTGCCCCAGGGGCTGGATGAACCCATATCCACATGGTTCATCCAGGGCTGGTTGTGTTCCTGTGTCCAGGAATTCTGCCCCAGGGATGGATGAACACAAATCCTCCTGGTTCATGTGGGGCTGGATGAACACGGAACCTGCAGCTCATCCAGGGCTGGTTGTGTTCCTGTGTCTGGAATTGTGCACCAGGGATGGATGAACCCAGGTCCACGTGGCTCATCCAGGGCTGGTTCTGTTCCTGTGTCTGGAATTTCTGCCCCAGGAGCTAGGTGAACACAGATCCTTGTGGCTCATCCAGGGCTGGTTGTGTTCCTGTGCTCCCAGGGGTGGTTTGTGTCCATGTGGATTTATCCTGCACAGTTCTCATGCTTGGTTAAGGATCTAATCCCTGCAGAGCTCCCCGTGTACGTGGTAGTGTTTGCACAAACACCAGTGAATTTTAAAAACTCCAGTAGAAGTAATTGGACACATTTATTACTGACAGTGCACTCAGGGAGGGAGATTCCTGCCCACACCAATTTTCCCCCCTAAGAAACACAACAAAACTCCAAATAAATGAAGGGGAACGCTGCTGCTTTTATTGGGGGAAGGTGGAATCCAAACCTTGTTAGCCCTGGCTCCTCCACACGGGCTTGAAGCTCACTAATAACCCCGAGCCCAGCCACAGGAGCGTTGCTAACAAGCTCCACACTGACAGCAGGATTTGGCAGGGCTGCTGCTCCACCAGCCTCAAAGTCTTCAAACTTTTGGGGTCATTATCCTCTGACCTTGGGAAAAACCCTCCCCGCCATCCACGGGAGCTGCTGCCCGGCCCTCACTGCTAATTGCACATTTGGGGTGTGAGGAGCAGCGGGGCTGGGCAGGGTGGATGGACCCTGGTGGTTCTCATTGTTTGTGTGTGACGGTGTTCACAGGGGTCTCAGGTTGAGGGAAGAGACGAGGATCTGACTCCATGTTTCAGAAGGCTTGATTTATTATTTTATGATATATATTACTTTAAAACTAAAAAGAATAGAAGAAAGGATTTCCTCAGAAGGCTAGCTAAGAATAGAATAGCAAAGAACGATAACAAAGGTTTGTGGCTCGGACTCTCTATCTGAGCCAGCTGGGCTGTGATTGGCCATTAATTACAAACATCTAACATGGGCCAATCACAGATCCACCTGTTGCATTCCACAGCAGCAGATAACCATTGTTTACATTTTGTTCCTGAGGCCTCGCAGCTTCTCAGGAGGAAAAATCCTAAGGAAAGGATTTTTCATAGAAGATGTCTGCGACATTTGTGCTGTTCTTTTTTCCCAGAACAGAACAGTTTCGTGTCCAGGGTGGGGGCCAGCCCCACACCAACCCCTGGTGCCACCCCAAAAGCTCCCCTGGGCTCCAGGCCTGGCCCAATCCCTGCTGGATCCCTGTGGGTGTTTGTTTGAGTGCAACACACCCCAGCCCGGCCGTGGGGCTCTGTGCTCCATGCCCACATGATCTGCAGAGATCAGCAGCCCCCCAGAACTCCTCAGGGTCACACCCAGCCCTGGGAGCTGCTCCCTTCATGTTCAGCACATTCCAGTCCTTCAGCTCCTCCATCCTTGATTCCATCACTGCTCCTCTCTGGTGTCCTCTGCCCTTCCTTCTTCCCAGAGAGGCTCTGACACAATTCCATCACAGCTTCTCTATCCTTCCTTCCTCCCAGAGTGGATCTGACTCGAATCCATCTCTTCTCCTCTATCCTTCCTTTTTCCCAGAGTGGCTCTGGATTCCATCTCTGCTCCTCTGTCCTTCCTTCTTCCCAGAGTAGCTCTGACTCAAATTCATTGCTGCTCCTCTGTCCTTCCTTCATCCCAGACCGGGGACAGGACACCCCTTGAGAGCTCCCTCCCAGGGCGGGGAAGGATGGAGAAGCTGCTTCCAGACAATTTAAAGAGAACAGGAAGGAAATGAAGTGCAACAAAAGCTTCAGGACAGCCCTGACAGTTCTGGTCCCACTCAGAACAAACCAAGAAGCACACACAAGTGTGGGAGCCATCCCAGGGACCTTTCAGGGAATATCCTGACCCCAAGAATTACCTGGAATTCCACAGGGATGCACAAACAACCTTGGCAAAACAGCGTGAGCAAAGGCAAAAGGGGATGGGGGGAAAAAAACCCAAATTGCCGCACTTCAGAGTGTCTGATGCTATTTTCCCTTGTGGTGTTTGTTTTCTGCACGGTGCCAGCAGTTTCTGTCAGCTCTGCTGCACTCTGCCAAGTCTATTATTCGGCCTGATTCCTGCTCTCAATATTTTTAGCAGCAGCGGATCTTTAATCACAGGGAAATTGTTTTTGGGGGCGGGTATTTTATATTCTGCGTGCCCAAAAGCAGAGCTGAAGGTCCTGTCCGAAGGCTCTGTGATGATCCCGCAGCCAGAGAAGACAAAGAGGGAGTGTTGTAGATGGATAATGAGATTATTTGCTCTTGCAATTAAAAGATAACTATTGTGTGAATATCAAGAAAAGCTTTAGTGATGTACAGTTACGTTATTGTGGTTTAGATGTCCTCTGTTCTCTCCACAGTTCCCTTTTCCCCTCTGTATTGTGACCATCAGACAGCCTGGGGTGTCTGGGACAGGTACAAAGTGTGGGATTTTTGGAGTTCCCCAGACAGAGGAGGATATGACAATCTCACTCCATGTTCTCAGAAGGTTGATTTATTATTTTATGATCTATATTATATTAAAGAATGCTATACAAAAACTATACTAAAGAATAGAGAAAGGATACAGACAGAAGGCTAAATAGATAATAATAAAAAACTTGTGACTTTATCCAGAGCCCCGACACAGCTGGACATTAAGTAAAATTGGTCATTAAGTGATTGGTCATTAAGTAAAAACAATTCACAGAAACCAATGAAGCAATGACCAGTTGGTAAACAATGTCCAAACCCCATTCCAAAGCAGCAAACACAGGAGAAGCAAATCAGATAATAATTGTAGCCATTTTTCTCTGAGGCTTCTAAACTTCCCAGGAGAGAAATCCTGGTGAAGGGATTTTTCAGAAAATATGATGTTGACAAAAAAGAAGCTGTGCACACGTGTCCCTTACCAGGGGCAGGTGGAAATGGAAAAGCTTGGGGGTGCATAGGGGGGCACTGGTGCCAGCTTGGGTCTGGGAGGCATCCTGCGATATCGCCGATTTTCAGGAGCCAGCCGCCAATATCCCGGGCCTATGGCCCCCAAACATAAACAACGGGCCTTTCCCTCTGAAACAAAAGTCACCAGCCCGGCTCCTTGATGGCAGATTGTGGGACTCCGTTGGCACTATCAAACCAGCCCGAGTTGGCACTGGTGCCAGCTTGGGTCTGGGAGGCATCCTGCGTATCGCCGATTTTCAGGAGCCAGCCGGCCACTCCGGGCCTATGGCCCCCAAACATAAACAACGGGCCTTTCCCTCTGAAACAAAAGTCACCAGCCCCGGTCCTTGATGGCAGATTGTGGGACTCCGTTGGCACTATCAAACCAGCCCGAGTTGGCACTGGTGCCAGCTTGGGTCTGGGAGGCATCCTGCGTATCGCCGATTTTCAGGAGCCAGCCGGCCACTCCGGGCCTATGGCCCCAAACATAAACAACGGGCCTTTCCCTCTGAAACAAAAGTCACCAGCCCCGCTCCTTGATGGCAGATTGTGGGACTCCGTTGGCACTATCAAACCAGCCCGAGTTGGCACTGGTGCCAGCTTGGGTCTGGGAGGCATCCTGCGTATCGCCGATTTTTAGGAGCCAGCCGGCCACTCCGGGCCTATGGCCCCCAAACATAAACAACGGGCCTTTCCCTCTGAAACAAAAGTCACCAGCCCCGCTCCTTGATGGCAGATTGTGGGACTCCGTTGGCACTATCAAACCAGCCCGAGTTGGCACTGGTGCCAGCTTGGGTCTGGGAGGCATCCTGCGTATCGCCGATTTTCAGGAGCCAGCCGGCCACTCCGGGCCTATGGCCCCAAACATAAACAACGGGCCTTTCCCTCTGAAACAAAAGTCACCAGCCCCGCTCCTTGATGGCAGATTGTGGGACTCCGTTGGCACTATCAAACCAGCCCGAGTTGGCACTGGTGCCAGCTTGGGTCTGGGAGGCATCCTGCGTATCGCCGATTTTCAGGAGCCAGCCGGCCACTCCGGGCCTATGGCCCCCAAACATAAACAACGGGCCTTTCCCTCTGAAACAAAAGTCACCAGCCCCGCTCCTTGATGGCAGATTGTGGGACTCCGTTGGCACTATCAAACCAGCCCGAGTTGGCACTGGTGCCAGCTTGGGTCTGGGAGGCATCCTGCGTATCGCCGATTTTCAGGAGCCAGCCGGCCACTCCGGGCCTATGGCCCCAAACATAAACAACGGGCCTTTCCCTCTGAAACAAAAGTCACCAGCCCCGCTCCTTGATGGCAGATTGTGGGACTCCGTTGGCACTATCAAACCAGCCCGAGTTGGCACTGGTGCCAGCTTGGGTCTGGGAGGCATCCTGCGTATCGCCGATTTTCAGGAGCCAGCCGGCCACTCCGGGCCTATGGCCCCAAACATAAACAACGGGCCTTTCCCTCTGAAACAAAAGTCACCAGCCCCGGTCCTTGATGGCAGATTGTGGGACTCCGTTGGCACTATCAAACCAGCCCGAGTTGGCACTGGTGCCAGCTTGGGTCTGGGAGGCATCCTGCGTATCGCCGATTTTCAGGAGCCAGCCGGCCACTCCGGGCCTATGGCCCCAAACATAAACAACGGGCCTTTCCCTCTGAAACAAAAGTCACCAGCCCCGCTCCTTGATGGCAGATTGTGGGACTCCGTTGGCACTATCAAACCAGCCCGAGTTGGCACTGGTGCCAGCTTGGGTCTGGGAGGCATCCTGCGTATCGCCGATTTTCAGGAGCCAGCCGGCCACTCCGGGCCTATGGCCCCAAACATAAACAACGGGCCTTTCCCTCTGAAACAAAAGTCACCAGCCCCGCTCCTTGATGGCAGATTGTGGGACTCCGTTGGCACTATCAAACCAGCCCGAGTTGGCACTGGTGCCAGCTTGGGTCTGGGAGGCATCCTGCGTATCGCCGATTTTCAGGAGCCAGCCGGCCACTCCGGGCCTATGGCCCCAAACATAAACAACGGGCCTTTCCCTCTGAAACAAAAGTCACCAGCCCCGCTCCTTGATGGCAGATTGTGGGACTCCGTTGGCACTATCAAACCAGCCCGAGTTGGCACTGGTGCCAGCTTGGGTCTGGGAGGCATCCTGCGTATCGCCGATTTTCAGGAGCCAGCCGGCCACTCCGGGCCTATGGCCCCCAACATAAACAACGGGCCTTTCCCTCTGAAACAAAAGTCACCAGCCCCGCTCCTTGATGGCAGATTGTGGGACTCCGTTGGCACTATCAAACCAGCCCGAGTTGGCACTGGTGCCAGCTTGGGTCTGGGAGGCATCCTGCGTATCGCCGATTTTCAGGAGCCAGCCGGCCACTCCGGGCCTATGGCCCCAAACATAAACAACGGGCCTTTCCCTCTGAAACAAAAGTCACCAGCCCCGCTCCTTGATGGCAGATTGTGGGACTCCGTTGGCACTATCAAACCAGCCCGAGTTGGCACTGGTGCCAGCTTGGGTCTGGGAGGCATCCTGCGTATCGCCGATTTTCAGGAGCCAGCCGGCCACTCCGGGCCTATGGCCCCAAACATAAACAACGGGCCTTTCCCTCTGAAACAAAAGTCACCAGCCCCGCTCCTTGATGGCAGATTGTGGGACTCCGTTGGCACTATCAAACCAGCCCGAGTTGGCACTGGTGCCAGCTTGGGTCTGGGAGGCATCCTGCGTATCGCCGATTTTCAGGAGCCAGCCGGCCACTCCGGGCCTATGGCCCCAAACATAAACAACGGGCCTTTCCCTCTGAAACAAAAGTCACCAGCCCCGCTCCTTGATGGCAGATTGTGGGACTCCGTTGGCACTATCAAACCAGCCCGAGTTGGCACTGGTGCCAGCTTGGGTCTGGGAGGCATCCTGCGTATCGCCGATTTTCAGGAGCCAGCCGGCCCACTCCGGGCCTATGGCCCCCAAACATAAACAACGGGCCTTTCCCTCTGAAACAAAAGTCACCAGCCCCGCTCCTTGATGGCAGATTGTGGGACTCCGTTGGCACTATCAAACCAGCCCGAGTTGGCACTGGTGCCAGCTTGGGTCTGGGAGGCATCCTGCGTATCGCCGATTTTTAGGAGCCAGCCGGCCACTCCGGGCCTATGGCCCCAAACATAAACAACGGGCCTTTCCCTCTGAAACAAAAGTCACCAGCCCCGGTCCTTGATGGCAGATTGTGGGACTCCGTTGGCACTATCAAACCAGCCCGAGTTGGCACTGGTGCCAGCTTGGGTCTGGGAGGCATCCTGCGTATCGCCGATTTTCAGGAGCCAGCCGGCCACTCCGGGCCTATGGCCCCCAAACATAAACAACGGGCCTTTCCCTCTGAAACAAAAGTCACCAGCCCCGCTCCTTGATGGCAGATTGTGGGACTCCGTTGGCACTATCAAACCAGCCCGAGTTGGCACTGGTGCCAGCTTGGGTCTGGGAGGCATCCTGCGTATCGCCGATTTTCAGGAGCCAGCCGGCCACTCCGGGCCTATGGCCCCCAAACATAAACAACGGGCCTTTCCCTCTGAAACAAAAGTCACCAGCCCCGCTCCTTGATGGCAGATTGTGGGACTCCGTTGGCACTATCAAACCAGCCCGAGTTGGCACTGGTGCCAGCTTGGGTCTGGGAGGCATCCTGCGTATCGCCGATTTTTCAGGAGCCAGCCGGCCCACTCCGGGCCTATGGCCCCAAACATAAACAAGCGGGCCTTTCCCTCTGAAACAAAAGTCACCAGCCCCGCTCCTTGATGGCAGATTGTGGGACTCCGTTGGCACTATCAAACCAGCCCGAGTTGGCACTGGTGCCAGCTTGGGTCTGGGAGGCATCCTGCGTATCGCCGATTTTCAGGAGCCAGCCGGCCACTCCGGGCCTATGGCCCCAAACATAAACAACGGGCCTTTCCCTCTGAAACAAAAGTCACCAGCCCCGCTCCTTGATGGCAGATTGTGGGACTCCGTTGGCACTATCAAACCAGCCCGAGTTGGCACTGGTGCCAGCTTGGGTCTGGGAGGCATCCTGCGTATCGCCGATTTTTAGGAGCCAGCCGGCCACTCCGGGCCTATGGCCCCAAACATAAACAACGGGCCTTTCCCTCTGAAACAAAAGTCACCAGCCCCGGTCCTTGATGGCAGATTGTGGGACTCCGTTGGCACTATCAAACCAGCCCGAGTTGGCACTGGTGCCAGCTTGGGTCTGGGAGGCATCCTGCGTATCGCCGATTTTTCAGGAGCCAGCCGGCCACTCGGGCCTATGGCCCCCAAACATAAACAACGGGCCTTTCCCTCTGAAACAAAAGTCACCAGCCCCGCTCCTTGATGGCAGATTGTGGGACTCCGTTGGCACTATCAAACCAGCCCGAGTTGGCACTGGTGCCAGCTTGGGTCTGGGAGGCATCCTGCGTATCGCCGATTTTCAGGAGCCAGCCGGCCACTCCGGGCCTATGGCCCCAAACATAAACAACGGGCCTTTCCCTCTGAAACAAAAGTCACCAGCCCCGCTCCTTGATGGCAGATTGTGGGACTCCGTTGGCACTATCAAACCAGCCCGAGTTGGCACTGGTGCCAGCTTGGGTCTGGGAGGCATCCTGCGTATCGCCGATTTTCAGGAGCCAGCCGGCCACTCCGGGCCTATGGCCCCAAACATAAACAACGGGCCTTTCCCTCTGAAACAAAAGTCACCAGCCCCGCTCCTTGATGGCAGATTGTGGGACTCCGTTGGCACTATCAAACCAGCCCGAGTTGGCACTGGTGCCAGCTTGGGTCTGGGAGGCATCCTGCGTATCGCCGATTTTTAGGAGCCAGCCGGCCACTCCGGGCCTATGGCCCCCAAACATAAACAACGGGCCTTTCCCTCTGAAACAAAAGTCACCAGCCCCGCTCCTTGATGGCAGATTGTGGGACTCCGTTGGCACTATCAAACCAGCCCGAGTTGGCACTGGTGCCAGCTTGGGTCTGGGAGGCATCCTGCGTATCGCCGATTTTTCAGGAGCCAGCCGGCCACTCCGGGCCTATGGCCCCCAAACATAAACAACGGGCCTTTCCCTCTGAAACAAAAGTCACCAGCCCCGCTCCTTGATGGCAGATTGTGGGACTCCGTTGGCACTATCAAACCAGCCCGAGTTGGCACTGGTGCCAGCTTGGGTCTGGGAGGCATCCTGCGTATCGCCGATTTTTCAGGAGCCAGCCCGGCCACTCCGGGCCTATGGCCCCCAAACATAAACAACGGGCCTTTCCCTCTGAAACAAAAGTCACCAGCCCCGCTCCTTGATGGCAGATTGTGGGACTCCGTTGGCACTATCAAACCAGCCCGAGTTGGCACTGGTGCCAGCTTGGGTCTGGGAGGCATCCTGCGTATCGCCGATTTTCAGGAGCCAGCCGCCACTCCGGGCCTATGGCCCCAAACATAAACAACGGGCCTTTCCCTCTGAAACAAAAGTCACCAGCCCCGCTCCTTGATGGCAGATTGTGGGACTCCGTTGGCACTATCAAACCAGCCCGAGTTGGCACTGGTGCCAGCTTGGGTCTGGGAGGCATCCTGCGTATCGCCGATTTTTCAGGAGCCAGCCGGCCACTCCGGGCCTATGGCCCCCAAACATAAACAACGGGCCTTTCCCTCTGAAACAAAAGTCACCAGCCCCGCTCCTTGATGGCAGATTGTGGGACTCCGTTGGCACTATCAAACCAGCCCGAGTTGGCACTGGTGCCAGCTTGGGTCTGGGAGGCATCCTGCGTATCGCCGATTTTCAGGAGCCAGCCGGCCACTCCGGGCCTATGGCCCCCAAACATAAACAACGGGCCTTTCCCTCTGAAACAAAAGTCACCAGCCCCGCTCCTTGATGGCAGATTGTGGGACTCCGTTGGCACTATCAAACCAGCCCGAGTTGGCACTGGTGCCAGCTTGGGTCTGGGAGGCATCCTGCGTATCGCCGATTTTCAGGAGCCAGCCGGCCACTCCGGGCCTATGGCCCCCAAACATAAACAACGGGCCTTTCCCTCTGAAACAAAAGTCACCAGCCCCGCTCCTTGATGGCAGATTGTGGGACTCCGTTGGCACTATCAAACCAGCCCGAGTTGGCACTGGTGCCAGCTTGGGTCTGGGAGGCATCCTGCGTATCGCCGCGATTTTCAGGAGCCAGCCGGCCACTCCGGGCCTATGGCCCCCAAACATAAACAACGGGCCTTTCCCTCTGAAACAAAAGTCACCAGCCCCGCTCCTTGATGGCAGATTGTGGGACTCCGTTGGCACTATCAAACCAGCCCGAGTTGGCACTGGTGCCAGCTTGGGTCTGGGAGGCATCCTGCGTATCGCCGATTTTCAGGAGCCAGCCGGCCACTCCGGGCCTATGGCCCCCAAACATAAACAACGGGCCTTTCCCTCTGAAACAAAAGTCACCAGCCCCGCTCCTTGATGGCAGATTGTGGGACTCCGTTGGCACTATCAAACCAGCCCGAGTTGGCACTGGTGCCAGCTTGGGTCTGGGAGGCATCCTGCGTATCGCCGATTTTTCAGGAGCCAGCCGGCCACTCCGGGCCTATGGCCCCAAACATAAACAACGGGCCTTTCCCTCTGAAACAAAAGTCACCAGCCCCGCTCCTTGATGGCAGATTGTGGGACTCCGTTGGCACTATCAAACCAGCCCGAGTTGGCACTGGTGCCAGCTTGGGTCTGGGAGGCATCCTGCGTATCGCCGATTTTCAGGAGCCAGCCGGCCACTCCGGGCCTATGGCCCCCAAACATAAACAACGGGCCTTTCCCTCTGAAACAAAAGTCACCAGCCCCGCTCCTTGATGGCAGATTGTGGGACTCCGTTGGCACTATCAAACCAGCCCGAGTTGGCACTGGTGCCAGCTTGGGTCTGGGAGGCATCCTGCGTATCGCCGATTTTTAGGAGCCAGCCGGCCACTCCGGGCCTATGGCCCCCAAACATAAACAACGGGCCTTTCCCTCTGAAACAAAAGTCACCAGCCCCGCTCCTTGATGGCAGATTGTGGGACTCCGTTGGCACTATCAAACCAGCCCGAGTTGGCACTGGTGCCAGCTTGGGTCTGGGAGGCATCCTGCGTATCGCCGATTTTTCAGGAGCCAGCCGGCCACTCCGGGCCTATGGCCCCCAAACATAAACAACGGGCCTTTCCCTCTGAAACAAAAGTCACCAGCCCCGCTCCTTGATGGCAGATTGTGGGACTCCGTTGGCACTATCAAACCAGCCCGAGTTGGCACTGGTGCCAGCTTGGGTCTGGGAGGCATCCTGCGTATCGCCGATTTTTCAGGAGCCAGCCGGCCACTCCGGGCCTATGGCCCCCAAACATAAACAACGGGCCTTTCCCTCTGAAACAAAAGTCACCAGCCCCGCTCCTTGATGGCAGATTGTGGGACTCCGTTGGCACTATCAAACCAGCCCGAGTTGGCACTGGTGCCAGCTTGGGTCTGGGAGGCATCCTGCGTATCGCCGATTTTTCAGGAGCCAGCCGGCCACTCCGGGCCTATGGCCCCCAAACATAAACAACGGGCCTTTCCCTCTGAAACAAAAGTCACCAGCCCCGCTCCTTGATGGCAGATTGTGGGACTCCGTTGGCACTATCAAACCAGCCCGAGTTGGCACTGGTGCCAGCTTGGGTCTGGGAGGCATCCTGCGTATCGCCGATTTTTCAGGAGCCAGCCGGCCACTCCGGGCCTATGGCCCCCAAACATAAACAACGGGCCTTTCCCTCTGAAACAAAAGTCACCAGCCCCGCTCCTTGATGGCAGATTGTGGGACTCCGTTGGCACTATCAAACCAGCCCGAGTTGGCACTGGTGCCAGCTTGGGTCTGGGAGGCATCCTGCGTATCGCCGATTTTCAGGAGCCAGCCGGCCACTCCGGGCCTATGGCCCCCAAACATAAACAACGGGCCTTTCCCTCTGAAACAAAAGTCACCAGCCCCGCTCCTTGATGGCAGATTGTGGGACTCCGTTGGCACTATCAAACCAGCCCGAGTTGGCACTGGTGCCAGCTTGGGTCTGGGAGGCATCCTGCGTATCGCCGATTTTTCAGGAGCCAGCCGGCCACTCCGGGCCTATGGCCCCCAAACATAAACAACGGGCCTTTCCCTCTGAAACAAAAGTCACCAGCCCCGCTCCTTGATGGCAGATTGTGGGACTCCGTTGGCACTATCAAACCAGCCCGAGTTGGCACTGGTGCCAGCTTGGGTCTGGGAGGCATCCTGCGTATCGCCGATTTTCAGGAGCCAGCCGGCCACTCCGGGCCTATGGCCCCCAAACATAAACAACGGGCCTTTCCCTCTGAAACAAAAGTCACCAGCCCCGCTCCTTGATGGCAGATTGTGGGACTCCGTTGGCACTATCAAACCAGCCCGAGTTGGCACTGGTGCCAGCTTGGGTCTGGGAGGCATCCTGCGTATCGCCGATTTTTCAGGAGCCAGCCGGCCACTCCGGGCCTATGGCCCCCAAACATAAACAACGGGCCTTTCCCTCTGAAACAAAAGTCACCAGCCCCGCTCCTTGATGGCAGATTGTGGGACTCCGTTGGCACTATCAAACCAGCCCGAGTTGGCACTGGTGCCAGCTTGGGTCTGGGAGGCATCCTGCGTATCGCCGATTTTCAGGAGCCAGCCGGCCACTCCGGGCCTATGGCCCCCAAACATAAACAACGGGCCTTTCCCTCTGAAACAAAAGTCACCAGCCCCGCTCCTTGATGGCAGATTGTGGGACTCCGTTGGCACTATCAAACCAGCCCGAGTTGGCACTGGTGCCAGCTTGGGTCTGGGAGGCATCCTGCGTATCGCCGATTTTCAGGAGCCAGCCGGCCACTCCGGGCCTATGGCCCCCAAACATAAACAACGGGCCTTTCCCTCTGAAACAAAAGTCACCAGCCCCGCTCCTTGATGGCAGATTGTGGGACTCCGTTGGCACTATCAAACCAGCCCGAGTTGGCACTGGTGCCAGCTTGGGTCTGGGAGGCATCCTGCGTATCGCCGATTTTCAGGAGCCAGCCGGCCACTCCGGGCCTATGGCCCCCAAACATAAACAACGGGCCTTTCCCTCTGAAACAAAAGTCACCAGCCCCGCTCCTTGATGGCAGATTGTGGGACTCCGTTGGCACTATCAAACCAGCCCGAGTTGGCACTGGTGCCAGCTTGGGTCTGGGAGGCATCCTGCGTATCGCCGATTTTTCAGGAGCCAGCCGGCCACTCCGGGCCTATGGCCCCCAAACATAAACAACGGGCCTTTCCCTCTGAAACAAAAGTCACCAGCCCCGCTCCTTGATGGCAGATTGTGGGACTCCGTTGGCACTATCAAACCAGCCCGAGTTGGCACTGGTGCCAGCTTGGGTCTGGGAGGCATCCTGCGTATCGCCGATTTTCAGGAGCCAGCCGGCCACTCCGGGCCTATGGCCCCCAAACATAAACAACGGGCCTTTCCCTCTGAAACAAAAGTCACCAGCCCCGCTCCTTGATGGCAGATTGTGGGACTCCGTTGGCACTATCAAACCAGCCCGAGTTGGCACTGGTGCCAGCTTGGGTCTGGGAGGCATCCTGCGTATCGCCGATTTTCAGGAGCCAGCCGGCCACTCCGGGCCTATGGCCCCCAAACATAAACAACGGGCCTTTCCCTCTGAAACAAAAGTCACCAGCCCCGCTCCTTGATGGCAGATTGTGGGACTCCGTTGGCACTATCAAACCAGCCCGAGTTGGCACTGGTGCCAGCTTGGGTCTGGGAGGCATCCTGCGTATCGCCGATTTTTCAGGAGCCAGCCGGCCACTCCGGGCCTATGGCCCCCAAACATAAACAACGGGCCTTTCCCTCTGAAACAAAAGTCACCAGCCCCGCTCCTTGATGGCAGATTGTGGGACTCCGTTGGCACTATCAAACCAGCCCGAGTTGGCACTGGTGCCAGCTTGGGTCTGGGAGGCATCCTGCGTATCGCCGATTTTCAGGAGCCAGCCGGCCACTCCGGGCCTATGGCCCCCAAACATAAACAACGGGCCTTTCCCTCTGAAACAAAAGTCACCAGCCCCGCTCCTTGATGGCAGATTGTGGGACTCCGTTGGCACTATCAAACCAGCCCGAGTTGGCACTGGTGCCAGCTTGGGTCTGGGAGGCATCCTGCGTATCGCCGATTTTCAGGAGCCAGCCGGCCACTCCGGGCCTATGGCCCCCAAACATAAACAACGGGCCTTTCCCTCTGAAACAAAAGTCACCAGCCCCGCTCCTTGATGGCAGATTGTGGGACTCCGTTGGCACTATCAAACCAGCCCGAGTTGGCACTGGTGCCAGCTTGGGTCTGGGAGGCATCCTGCGTATCGCGCCGATTTTCAGGAGCCAGCCGGCCACTCCGGGCCTATGGCCCCCAAACATAAACAACGGGCCTTTCCCTCTGAAACAAAAGTCACCAGCCCCGCTCCTTGATGGCAGATTGTGGGACTCCGTTGGCACTATCAAACCAGCCCGAGTTGGCACTGGTGCCAGCTTGGGTCTGGGAGGCATCCTGCGTATCGCCGATTTTCAGGAGCCAGCCGGCCACTCCGGGCCTATGGCCCCCAAACATAAACAACGGGCCTTTCCCTCTGAAACAAAAGTCACCAGCCCCGCTCCTTGATGGCAGATTGTGGGACTCCGTTGGCACTATCAAACCAGCCCGAGTTGGCACTGGTGCCAGCTTGGGTCTGGGAGGCATCCTGCGTATCGCCGATTTTCAGGAGCCAGCCGGCCACTCCGGGCCTATGGCCCCCAAACATAAACAACGCGGGCCTTTCCCTCTGAAACAAAAGTCACCAGCCCCGCTCCTTGATGGCAGATTGTGGGACTCCGTTGGCACTATCAAACCAGCCCGAGTTGGCACTGGTGCCAGCTTGGGTCTGGGAGGCATCCTGCGCGTATCGCCGATTTTCAGGAGCCAGCCGGCCACTCCGGGCCTATGGCCCCCAAACATAAACAACGGGCCTTTCCCTCTGAAACAAAAGTCACCAGCCCCGCTCCTTGATGGCAGATTGTGGGACTCCGTTGGCACTATCAAACCAGCCCGAGTTGGCACTGGTGCCAGCTTGGGTCTGGGAGGCATCCTGCTTATCGCCGATTTTCAGGAGCCAGCCGGCCACTCCGGGCCTATGGCCCCCAAACATAAACAACGGGCCTTTCCCTCTGAAACAAAAGTCACCAGCCCCGCTCCTTGATGGCAGATTGTGGGACTCCGTTGGCACTATCAAACCAGCCCGAGTTGGCACTGGTGCCAGCTTGGGTCTGGGAGGCATCCTGCGTATCGCCGATTTTCAGGAGCCAGCCGGCCACTCCGGGCCTATGGCCCCCAAACATAAACAACGGGCCTTTCCCTCTGAAACAAAAGTCACCAGCCCCGGTCCTTGATGGCAGATTGTGGGACTCCGTTGGCACTATCAAACCAGCCCGAGTTGGCACTGGTGCCAGCTTGGGTCTGGGAGGCATCCTGCGTATCGCCCATTTTCAGGAGCCAGCCGGCCACTCCGGGCCTATGGCCCCCAAACATAAACAACGGGCCTTTCCCTCTGAAACAAAAGTCACCAGCCCCGCTCCTTGATGGCAGATTGTGGGACTCCGTTGGCACTATCAAACCAGCCCGAGTTGGCACTGGTGCCAGCTTGGGTCTGGGAGGCATCCTGCGTATCGCCGATTTTCAGGAGCCAGCCGGCCACTCCGGGCCTATGGCCCCCAAACATAAACAACGGGCCTTTCCCTCTGAAACAAAAGTCACCAGCCCCGGTCCTTGATGGCAGATTGTGGGACTCCGTTGGCACTATCAAACCAGCCCGAGTTGGCACTGGTGCCAGCTTGGGTCTGGGAGGCATCCTGCGTATCGCCGATTTTCAGGAGCCAGCCGGCCACTCCGGGCCTATGGCCCCCAAACATAAACAACGGGCCTTTCCCTCTGAAACAAAAGTCACCAGCCCCGGTCCTTGATGGCAGATTGTGGGACTCCGTTGGCACTATCAAACCAGCCCGAGTTGGCACTGGTGCCAGCTTGGGTCTGGGAGGCATCCTGCGTATCGCCGATTTTCAGGAGCCAGCCGGCCACTCCGGGCCTATGGCCCCCAAACATAAACAACGGGCCTTTCCCTCTGAAACAAAAGTCACCAGCCCCGGTCCTTGATGGCAGATTGTGGGACTCCGTTGGCACTATCAAACCAGCCCGAGTTGGCACTGGTGCCAGCTTGGGTCTGGGAGGCATCCTGCGTATCGCCGATTTTCAGGAGCCAGCCGGCCACTCCGGGCCTATGGCCCCCAAACATAAACAACGGGCCTTTCCCTCTGAAACAAAAGTCACCAGCCCCGGTCCTTGATGGCAGATTGTGGGACTCCGTTGGCACTATCAAACCAGCCCGAGTTGGCACTGGTGCCAGCTTGGGTCTGGGAGGCATCCCGTGTATCGCCGATTTTCAGGAGCCAGCCGGCCACTCGGGCCTATGGCCCCCAAACATAAACAACGGGCCTTTCCCTCTGAAACAAAAGTCACCAGCCCCGCTCCTTGATGGCAGATTGTGGGACTCCGTTGGCACTATCAAACCAGCCCGAGTTGGCACTGGTGCCAGCTTGGGTCTGGGAGGCATCCTGCGTATCGCCGATTTTCAGGAGCCAGCCGGCCACTCCGGGCCTATGGCCCCCAAACATAAACAACGGGCCTTTCCCTCTGAAACAAAAGTCACCAGCCCCGGTCCTTGATGGCAGATTGTGGGACTCCGTTGGCACTATCAAACCAGCCCGAGTTGGCACTGGTGCCAGCTTGGGTCTGGGAGGCATCCTGCGTATCGCCGATTTTCAGGAGCCAGCCGGCCACTCCGGGCCTATGGCCCCCAAACATAAACAACGGGCCTTTCCCTCTGAAACAAAAGTCACCAGCCCCGGTCCTTGATGGCAGATTGTGGGACTCCGTTGGCACTATCAAACCAGCCCGAGTTGGCACTGGTGCCAGCTTGGGTCTGGGAGGCATCCTGCGTATCGCCGATTTTCAGGAGCCAGCCGGCCACTCCGGGCCTATGGCCCCCAAACATAAACAACGGGCCTTTCCCTCTGAAACAAAAGTCACCAGCCCCGCTCCTTGATGGCAGATTGTGGGACTCCGTTGGCACTATCAAACCAGCCCGAGTTGGCACTGGTGCCAGCTTGGGTCTGGGAGGCATCCTGCGTATCGCCGATTTTCAGGAGCCAGCCGGCCACTCCGGGCCTATGGCCCCCAAACATAAACAACGGGCCTTTCCCTCTGAAACAAAAGTCACCAGCCCCGGTCCTTGATGGCAGATTGTGGGACTCCGTTGGCACTATCAAACCAGCCCGAGTTGGCACTGGTGCCAGCTTGGGTCTGGGAGGCATCCTGCGTATCGCCGATTTTCAGGAGCCAGCCGGCCACTCCGGGCCTATGGCCCCCAAACATAAACAACGGGCCTTTCCCTCTGAAACAAAAGTCACCAGCCCCGGTCCTTGATGGCAGATTGTGGGACTCCGTTGGCACTATCAAACCAGCCCGAGTTGGCACTGGTGCCAGCTTGGGTCTGGGAGGCATCCTGCGTATCGCCGATTTTCAGGAGCCAGCCGGCCACTCCGGGCCTATGGCCCCCAAACATAAACAACGGGCCTTTCCCTCTGAAACAAAAAGTCACCAGCCCCGGTCCTTGATGGCAGATTGTGGGACTCCGTTGGCACTATCAAACCAGCCCGAGTTGGCACTGGTGCCAGCTTGGGTCTGGGAGGCATCCTGCGTATCGCCGATTTTCAGGAGCCAGCCGGCCACTCGGGCCTATGGCCCCCAAACATAAACAACGGGCCTTTCCCTCTGAAACAAAAGTCACCAGCCCCGGTCCTTGATGGCAGATTGTGGGACTCCGTTGGCACTATCAAACCAGCCCGAGTTGGCACTGGTGCCAGCTTGGGTCTGGGAGGCATCCTGCGTATCGCCGATTTTCAGGAGCCAGCCGGCCACCCCGGGCCTATGGCCCCCAAACATAAACAACGGGCCTTTCCCTCTGAAACAAAAGTCACCAGCCCCGCTCCTTGATGGCAGATTGTGGGACTCCGTTGGCACTATCAAACCAGCCCGAGTTGGCACTGGTGCCAGCTTGGGTCTGGGAGGCATCCTGCGTATCGCCGATTTTCAGGAGCCAGCCGGCCACCCGGGCCTATGGCCCCCAAACATAAACAACGGGCCTTTCCCTCTGAAACAAAAGTCACCAGCCCCGCTCCTTGATGGCAGATTGTGGGACTCCGTTGGCACTATCAAACCAGCCCGAGTTGGCACTGGTGCCAGCTTGGGTCTGGGAGGCATCCTGCGTATCGCCGATTTTCAGGAGCCAGCCGGCCACCCGGGCCTATGGCCCCCAAACATAAACAACGGGCCTTTCCCTCTGAAACAAAAGTCACCAGCCCCGGTCCTTGATGGCAGATTGTGGGACTCCGTTGGCACTATCAAACCAGCCCGAAGTTGGCACTGGTGCCAGCTTGGGTCTGGGAGGCATCCTGCGTATCGCCGATTTTCAGGAGCCAGCCGGCCACCCCGGGCCTATGGCCCCCAAACATAAACAACGGGCCTTTCCCTCTGAAACAAAAGTCACCAGCCCCGGTCCTTGATGGCAGATTGTGGGACTCCGTTGGCACTATCAAACCAGCCCGAGTTGGCACTGGTGCCAGCTTGGGTCTGGGAGGCATCCTGCGTATCGCCGATTTTCAGGAGCCAGCCGGCCACCCGGGCCTATGGCCCCCAAACATAAACAACGGGCCTTTCCCTCTGAAACAAAAGTCACCAGCCCCGGTCCTTGATGGCAGATTGTGGGACTCCGTTGGCACTATCAAACCAGCCCGAAGTTGGCACTGGTGCCAGCTTGGGTCTGGGAGGCATCCTGCGTATCGCCGATTTTCAGGAGCCAGCCGGCCACTCCGGGCCTATGGCCCCCAAACATAAACAACGGGCCTTTCCCTCTGAAACAAAAAGTCACCAGCCCCGCCTTGATGGCAGATTGTGGGACTCCGTTGGCACTATCAAACCAGCCCGAGTTGGCACTGGTGCCAGCTTGGGTCTGGGAGGCATCCTGCGTATCGCCGATTTTCAGGAGCCAGCCGGCCACTCCGGGCCTATGGCCCCCAAACATAAACAACGGGCCTTTCCCTCTGAAACAAAAAGTCACCAGCCCCGCCTCCTTGATGGCAGATTGTGGGACTCCGTTGGCACTATCAAACCAGCCCGAGTTGGCACTGGTGCCAGCTTGGGTCTGGGAGGCATCCTGCGTATCGCCGATTTTCAGGAGCCAGCCGGCCACCGGGCCTATGGCCCCCAAACATAAACAACGGGCCTTTCCCTCTGAAACAAAAAGTCACCAGCCCCGCTCCTTGATGGCAGATTGTGGGACTCCGTTGGCACTATCAAACCAGCCCGAAGTTGGCACTGGTGCCAGCTTGGGTCTGGGAGGCATCCTGCGTATCGCCGATTTTCAGGAGCCAGCCGGCCACTCCGGGCCTATGGCCCCCAAACATAAACAACGGGCCTTTCCCTCTGAAACAAAAGTCACCAGCCCCGCCCCTTGATGGCAGATTGTGGGACTCCGTTGGCACTATCAAACCAGCCCGAGTTGGCACTGGTGCCAGCTTGGGTCTGGGAGGCATCCTGCGTATCGCCGATTTTCAGGAGCCAGCCGGCCACCCCGGGCCTATGGCCCCCAAACATAAACAACGGGCCTTTCCCTCTGAAACAAAAGTCACCAGCCCCGCTCCTTGATGGCAGATTGTGGGACTCGTTGGCACTATCAAACCAGCCCGAAGTTGGCACTGGTGCCAGCTTGGGTCTGGGAGGCATCCTGCGTATCGCCGGATTTTCAGGAGCCAGCCGGCCACCCGGGCCTATGGCCCCCAAACATAAACAACGGGCCTTTCCCTCTGAAACAAAAGTCACCAGCCCCGCTCCTCTGATGGCAGATTGTGGGACTCCGTTGGCACTATCAAACCAGCCCGAAGTTGGCACTGGTGCCAGCTTGGGTCTGGGAGGCATCCTGCGTATCGCGCCGATTTTCAGGAGCCAGCCGGCCACCCGGGCCTATGGCCCCCAAACATAAACAACGGGCCTTTCCCTCTGAAACAAAAGTCACCAGCCCCGCTCCTTGATGGCAGATTGTGGGACTCCGCTTGGCACTATCAAACCAGCCCGAGTTGGCACTGGTGCCAGCTTGGGTCTGGGAGGCATCCTGCGTATCGCCGATTTTCAGGAGCCAGCCGGCCACTCCGGGCCTATGGCCCCCAAACATAAACAACGGGCCTTTCCCTCTGAAACAAAAAGTCACCAGCCCCGCCCCTTGATGGCAGATTGTGGGACTCCGTTGGCACTATCAAACCAGCCCGAAGTTGGCACTGGTGCCAGCTTGGGTCTGGGAGGCATCCTGCGTAACGCCGATTTTCAGGAGCCAGCCGGCCACCCGGGCCTATGGCCCCCAAACATAAACAACGGGCCTTTCCCTCTGAAACAAAAAGTCACCAGCCCCGGTCCTTGATGGCAGATTGTGGGACTCCGTTGGCACTATCAAACCAGCCCGAAGTTGGCACTGGTGCCAGCTTGGGTCTGGGAGGCATCCTGCGTATCGCCGATTTTCAGGAGCCAGCCGGCCACTCCGGGCCTATGGCCCCCAAACATAAACAACGGGCCTTTCCCTCTGAAACAAAAGTCACCAGCCCCGGTCCTTGATGGCAGATTGTGGGACTTCGTTGGCACTATCAAACCAGCCCGAAGTTGGCACTGGTGCCAGCTTGGGTCTGGGAGGCATCCTGCGTATCGCCGATTTTCAGGAGCCAGCCGGCCACTTCGGGCCTATGGCCCCCAAACATAAACAACGGGCCTTTCCCTCTGAAACAAAAGTCACCAGCCCCGGTCCTTGATGGCAGATTGTGGGACTCCGTTGGCACTATCAAACCAGCCCGAAGTTGGCACTGGTGCCAGCTTGGGTCTGGGAGGCATCCTGCGTAACGCCGATTTTCAGGAGCCAGCCGGCCCCTCGGGCCTATGGCCCCCAAACATAAACAACGGGCCTTTCCCTCTGAAACAAAAGTCACCAGCCCCGCCTCTGATGGCAGATTGTGGGACTCCGTTGGCACTATCAAACCAGCCCGAAGTTGGCACTGGTGCCAGCTTGGGTCTGGGAGGCATCCCGTGATCGCCGATTTTCAGGAGCCAGCCGGCCACTCCCGGCCTATGGCCCCCAAACATAAACAACGGGCCTTTCCCTCTGAAACAAAAAGTCACCAGCCCCGGTCCTTGATGGCAGATTGTGGGACTCCGTTGGCACTATCAAACCAGCCCGAAGTTGGCACTGGTGCCAGCTTGGGTCTGGGAGGCATCCTGCGTATCGCCGATTTTCAGGAGCCAGCCGGCCACCCCGGGCCTATGGCCCCCAAACATAAACAACGGGCCTTTCCCTCTGAAACAAAAATCACCAGCCCCGCTCCTTGATGGCAGATTGTGGGACTCCGTTGGCACTATCAAACCAGCCCGAGTTGGCACTGGTGCCAGCTTGGGTCTGGGAGGCATCCTGCGTATCGCCGATTTTCAGGAGCCAGCCGGCCACCCGGGCCTATGGCCCCCAAACATAAACAACGGGCCTTTCCCTCTGAAACAAAAGTCACCAGCCCCGCCTCCTTGATGGCAGATTGTGGGACTCCGTTGGCACTATCAAACCAGCCCGAAGTTGGCACTGGTGCCAGCTTGGGTCTGGGAGGCATCCTGCGTATCGCCGATTTTCAGGAGCCAGCCGGCCACCCCGGCCATATGGCCCCCAAACATAAACAACGGGCCTTTCCCTCTGAAACAAAAGTCACCAGCCCCGCCCCTTGATGGCAGATTGTGGGACTCCGTTGGCACTATCAAACCAGCCCGAAGTTGGCACTGGTGCCAGCTTGGGTCTGGGAGGCATCCTGCGTATCGCCGATTTTTCAGGAGCCAGCCGGCCACCCGGGGCCTATGGCCCCCAAACATAAACAACGGGCCTTTCCCTCTGAAACAAAAAGTCACCAGCCCCGGTCCTTGATGGCAGATTGTGGGACTCCGTTGGCACTATCAAACCAGCCCGAAGTTGGCACTGGTGCCAGCTTGGGTCTGGGAGGCATCCTGCGTATCGCCGATTTTCAGGAGCCAGCCGGCCACCCCGGCCTATGGCCCCCAAACATAAACAACGGGCCTTTCCCTCTGAAACAAAAAGTCACCAGCCCCGGTCCTTGATGGCAGATTGTGGGACTCCGTTGGCACTATCAAACCAGCCCGAAGTTGGCACTGGTGCCAGCTTGGGTCTGGGAGGCATCCTGCGTATCGCCGATTTTCAGGAGCCAGCCGGCCACTCCGGGCCTATGGCCCCCAAACATAAACAACGGGCCTTTCCCTCTGAAACAAAAGTCACCAGCCCCGCCCTTGATGGCAGATTGTGGGACTCCGTTGGCACTATCAAACCAGCCCGAAGCTGGCACTGGTGCCAGCTTGGGTCTGGGAGGCATCCTGCGTATCGCCGATTTTCAGGAGCCAGCCGGCCACCCGGCCTATGGCCCCCAAACATAAACAACGGGCCTTTCCCTCTGAAACAAAAAGTCACCAGCCCCGCCCTTGATGGCAGATTGTGGGACTCCGCTGGCACTATCAAACCAGCCCGAAGTTGGCACTGGTGCCAGCTTGGGTCTGGGAGGCATCCTGCGTATCGCCGATTTTCAGGAGCCAGCCGGCCACCCCGGCCTATGGCCCCCAAACATAAACAACGGGCCTTTCCCTCTGAAACAAAAGTCACCAGCCCCGCCCTTGATGGCAGATTGTGGGACTCCGTTGGCACTATCAAACCAGCCCGAAGTTGGCACTGGTGCCAGCTTGGGTCTGGGAGGCATCCTGCGTATCGCCGATTTTCAGGAGCCAGCCGGCCACTCCGGGCCTATGGCCCCCAAACATAAACAACGGGCCTTTCCCTCTGAAACAAAAAGTCACCAGCCCCGCCTGTGATGGCAGATTGTGGGACTCCGTTGGCACTATCAAACCAGCCCGAAGTTGGCACTGGTGCCAGCTTGGGTCTGGGAGGCATCCTGCGTATCGCCGATTTTCAGGAGCCAGCCGCCCACCCGGCCTATGGCCCCCAAACATAAACAACGGGCCTTTCCCTCTGAAACAAAAGTCACCAGCCCCGGTCCTTGATGGCAGATTGTGGGACTCCGCTGGCACTATCAAACCAGCCCGAAGTTGGCACTGGTGCCAGCTTGGGTCTGGGAGGCATCCTGCGTATCGCCGATTTTCAGGAGCCAGCCGGCCACCCCGGCCTATGGCCCCCAAACATAAACAACGGGCCTTTCCCTCTGAAACAAAAAGTCACCAGCCCCGCCCTTGATGGCAGATTGTGGGACTCCGCTGGCACTATCAAACCAGCCCGAAGTTGGCACTGGTGCCAGCTTGGGTCTGGGAGGCATCCTGCGATCGCCGATTTTCAGGAGCCAGCCGGCCACTCCGGCCTATGGCCCCCAAACATAAAACAACGGGCCTTTCCCTCTGAAACAAAAAGTCACCAGCCCCGCCCCTTGATGGCAGATTGTGGGACCTCGCTGGCACTATCAAACCAGCCCGAAGTTGGCACTGGTGCCAGCTTGGGTCTGGGAGGCATCCTGCGCATCGCCGATTTTCAGGAGCCAGCCGGCCACCCCGGCCTATGGCCCCCAAACATAAAACAACGGGCCTTTCCCTCTGAAACAAAAATCACCAGCCCCGCTCCTTGATGGCAGATTGTGGGACTCCGCTGGCACTATCAAACCAGCCCGAAGCTGGCACTGGTGCCAGCTTGGGTCTGGGAGGCATCCTGCGTATCGCCGATTTTCAGGAGCCAGCCGCCACCCCGGCCTATGGCCCCCAAACATAAAACAACGGGCCTTTCCCTCTGAAACAAAAATCACCAGCCCCGCCCTTGATGGCAGATTGTGGGACTCGCTGGCACTATCAAACCAGCCCGAAGTTGGCACTGGTGCCAGCTTGGGTCTGGGAGGCATCCTGCGTATCGCCGATTTTCAGGAGCCAGCCGGCCACCCCGGCCTATGGCCCCCAAACATAAACAACGGGCCTTTCCCTCTGAAACAAAAATCACCAGCCCCGGTCCTTGATGGCAGATTGTGGGACTCGCTGGCACTATCAAACCAGCCCGAAGTTGGCACTGGTGCCAGCTTGGGTCTGGGAGGCATCCTGCGTAACGCCGATTTTCAGGAGCCAGCCGGCCACCCGGGCCTATGGCCCCCAAACATAAACAACGGGCCTTTCCCTCTGAAACAAAAAGTCACCAGCCCCGGGCCCTTGATGGCAGATTGTGGGACTCCGCTGGCACTATCAAACCAGCCCGAAGTTGGCACTGGTGCCAGCTTGGGTCTGGGAGGCATCCTGCGTAACGCCGATTTTCAGGAGCCAGCCGCCACCACCGGGCCTATGGCCCCCAAACATAAACAACGGGCCTTTCCTCTTGAAACAAAAGTCACCAGCCCCGGTCCTTGATGGCAGATTGTGGGACTCCGCTGGCACTATCAAAACCAGCCCGAAGTTGGCACTGGTGCCAGCTTGGGTCTGGGAGGCATCCTGCGTGACGCCGATTTTCAGGAGCCAGCCGGCCACCCGGCCTATGGCCCCCAAACATAAACAACGGGCCTTTCCCTCTGAAACAAAAAAGTCACCAGCCCCGCCTCCTGATGGCAGATTGTGGGACCCCGCTGGCACTATCAAACCAGCCCGAAGTTGGCACTGGTGCCAGCTTGGGTCTGGGAGGCATCCTGTGATCGCCGATTTTCAGGAGCCAGCCGGCCACCCGGCCTATGGCCCCCAAACATAAAACAACGGGCCTTTCCTCTGAAAAACAAAAGTCACCAGCCCCGGTCCTTGATGGCAGATTGTGGGACTCCGCTGGCACTATCAAACCAGCCCGAAGTTGGCACTGGTGCCAGCTTGGGTCTGGGAGGCATCCTGCGTACGCCGATTTTCAGGAGCCAGCCGCCACCCCGGCCTATGGCCCCCAAACATAAAACAACGGGCCTTTCCTCTGAAACAAAAAGTCACCAGCCCCGCTCCTTGATGGCAGATTGTGGGACTCCGCTGGCACTATCAAACCAGCCCGAAGTTGGCACTGGTGCCAGCTTGGGTCTGGGAGGCATCCTGTGTATCGCCGATTTTCAGGAGCCAGCCGGCCACCCGGCCTATGGCCCCCAAACATAAACAACGGGCCTTTCCCTCTGAAACAAAAGTCACCAGCCCCGCCTTGATGGCAGATTGTGGGACTCCGTTGGCACTATCAAACCAGCCCGAAGTTGGCACTGGTGCCAGCTTGGGTCTGGGAGGCATCCTGCGATCGCCGATTTTCAGGAGCCAGCCGGCCACCCCGGCCTATGGCCCCCAAACATAAACAACGGGCCTTTCCCTTGAAACAAAAAGTCACCAGCCCCGCCTCCTTGATGGCAGATTGTGGGACTCCGTTGGCACTATCAAACCAGCCCGAAGTTGGCACTGGTGCCAGCTTGGGTCTGGGAGGCATCCCGCGATCGCCGATTTTCAGGAGCCAGCCGGCCACCCGGCCTATGGCCC